>NW_026554367.1:0-57093 GCF_027596085.1 Anoplopoma fimbria | reverse complement strand
GGTATTTTAACAAAGTGAGGATATTTTTCAAAAGTTAGGTATTTTAACAAAGTGAGGATATTTTTCAATAGTGGGGATATTTTTCAAAAGTGAGGATATTTTTCAAAATTGACGATATTTTTCAAAAGTGAGGATATTTTTCAAAAGTGAGGATATTTTTCAAAAGTGAGGATATTTTTCAAAAGTGAGGATATTTTCCAAAGTGAGGATATTTTTCAAAAGTGAGGATATTTTTCAAAAGTGAGGATATTTTTCAAAAGTGAGGATATTTTTCAAAAGTGAGGATATTTTTCAAAATTGTAGGATATTTTTCAAAAGTGAGGATATTTTTCAAAAGTGAGATATTTTTCAAAAGTGAGGATATTTTTCAAAAGTGAGGATATTTTTCAAAAGTGAGGATATTTTTCAATTTTTCAAAAGTTAGGTATTTTAACAAAGTGAGGATATTTTTCAAAAGTGAGGATATTTTTCAAAAGTGAGGATATTTTTCAAAAGTGAGGATATTTTTCAAAAGTGAGGATATATTTTTCAAAAAAAGTGAGGATATTTTTCAAAAAAAGTGAGGATATTTTTCAAAAGTGAGGATATTTTTCAAAAGTGAGGATATTTTTCAAAAGTTAGATATTTTACTAAAGTGAGGATATTTTTAGAAAGTGAAGATATTTTTAGAAAGTGAGGATATTTTTCAAAAGTGAGGATATTTTTCAAAATTGAGGATATTTTTAAAAAGTGAGGATATTTTTAAAAAGTGAGGATATTTTTCAAAAGTGAGGATATTTTTCAAAAGTGAGGATATTTTTCAAAATTGACGATATTTTTCAAAAGTGAGGATATTTTTCAAAAGTGAGGATATTTTTCAAAAGTGAGGATATTTTTCAAAAGTGAGGATATTTTTCAAAAGCGAGGATATTTTTCAAAAGTGAGATATTTTTCAAAAGTGAGGATATTTTTCAAAAGTGAGGATATTTTTCAAAAGTGAGGATATTTTTCAAAAGTGAGGATATTTTTCAAAATTTTTCAAAAGTGATATTTTTCAAAAGTGAGGATATTTTTCAAAAGTGAGGATATTTTTCAAAAGTGAGGATATTTTTCAAAAAGTGAGGATAAAAAGTGATATTTTTTCAAAAGTGAGGATATTTTTCAAAAGTGAGGATATTTTTCAAAAGTGAGGATATTTTTCAAAAGTGAGGATATTTTTCAAAAGTGAGGATATTTTTCAAAAGTGAGATATTTTTCAAAAGTGAGGATATTTTTCAAAAGTGAGGATATTTTTCAAAAGTGAGGATATTTTTCAAAAGTGAGGATATTTTTCAAAAGTGAGGATATTTTTCAAAAGTGATATTTTTCAAAATTTTTCAAAAGTGAGATATTTTTCAAAAGTGAGGATATTTTTCAAAAGTGAGGATATTTTTCAAAAGTGAGGATATTTTTCAAAAGTGAGGATATTTTTCAAAAGGATATTTTTCAAAAGTGGATATTTTTCAAAAGTGAGGATATTTTTCAAAAGTGAGGATATTTTTCAAAAGTGAGGATATTTTTCAAAAGTGAGGATATTTTTCAAAAGTGAGGATATTTTTCAAAAGTGAGGATATTTTTCAAAAGTGAGGATATTTTTCAAAATTGTAGATATTTTACAAAAGTGAGGATATTTTTCAAAAGTGAGGATATTTTTCAAAAGTGAGGTATTTTAACAAAGTGAGGATATTTTTCAAAAGTGAGGATATTTTTCAAAAGTGAGGATATTTTTCAAAAGTGAGGATATTTTTTTTTCAAAAGTGAGAATATTTTCCAAAGTGGGGATATTTTTCAAAAGTGAGGTATTTTTCAAAAGTGAGGATATTTTTCAAAAGTGAGGATATTTTTCAAAAGTGAGGATATTTTTCAAAAGTTGATTTTTCAAAAGTGATATTTTTTCAAAAGTGAGGATATTTTTCAAAAGTGAGGATATTTTTCAAAAGTGAGGATATTTTTCAAAAGTGAGGATATTTTTCAAAAGTGAGGATATTTTTCAAAAGTGAGGATATTTTTCAAAAGTGAGGATATTTTTCAAAAGTGAGGATATTTTTCAAAAGTGAGGATATTTTTCAAAAGTGAGGATATTTTTCAAAAGTGAGGATATTTTTCAAAAGTGAGGATATTTTTCAAAAAAAGTGAGGAAATTTTTCAAAATTGAGGATATTTTTCAAAAGTGAGGATATTTTTCAAAAGTGAGGATATTTTTCAAAAGTGAGGATATTTTTCAAAAGTGAGGATATTTTTCAAAAGTGTAGATAAAGTGAGGATATTTTACCAAAGAAGGTATTTTTCAAAAGCGAGGATATTTTTCAAAAGTAAGCATATTTTACCAAAAGTGAGGATATTTTTCAAAAGTGAGGATATTTTTCAAAAGTGTACATATTTTACTAAAGTGAGGATATTTTTAGAAAGTGAAGATATTTTTAGAAAGTGATGATATTTTCCAAAACTGAGGATTTTTTACCAAGTTGAGGATATTTTTCAAAAGTGAGGATATTTTTCAAAAGTGAGGATATTTTTCAAAAGTGAGGATATTTTTCAAAAGTGAGGATATTTTTCAAAAGTGAGGTATTTTTCAAAAGTGAGGATATTTTTCAAAAGTGAGGATATTTTTCAAAAGTGAGGATATTTTTCAAAAGTGAGGATATTTTTCAAAAGTGAGGATATTTTTCAAAAGTGAGGATATTTTTCAAAAGTGAGGATATTTTTCAAAAGTGAGGATATTTTCCAAAGTGAGGATATTTTTCAAAAGTGAGGATATTTTTCAAAATTGACGATATTTTACTAAAGTGAGGATATTTTATTTTTCAAAAGTGAGGATATTTTTCAAAAGTTGAGGATATTTTTCAAAAGTGAGGATATTTTTCAAAAGTGAGGATATTTTTCAAAAGTGAGGATATTTTTCAAAAGTGAGGATATTTTTCAAAAGTGAGGATATTTTTCAAAAGTGAGGATATTTTTCAAAAGTGAGGTATTTTTCAAAAGTGAGGATATTTTTCAAAAGTGAGGATATTTTTCAAAAGTGAGGATATTTTTCAAAAGTGAGGATATTTTTCAAAAGTGAGGATATTTTTCAAAAGTGAGGATATTTTTCAAAAGTGAGGATATTTTTCAAAAGTGAGGATATTTTTCAAAAGTGAGGATATTTTTCAAAAGTGATATTTTTCAAAAGTGAGGATATTTTTCAAAAGTGAGGATATTTTTCAAAAGTGAGGATATTTTTCAAAAGTGAGGATATTTTTCAAAAGTGAGGATATTTTTCAAAAGTGAGGATATTTTTCAAAAGTGAGGATATTTTTCAAAAGTGAGGATATTTTTTTCAAAAGTGAGGATATTTTTCAAAAGTGAGGATATTTTTCAAAAGTGAGGATATTTTTCAAAAGTGAGGATATTTTTCAAAAGTGAGGATATTTTTCAAAAGTGAGGATATTTTTCAAAAGTGAGGATATTTTACCAAAGTGAGGATATTTTTCAAAAGTGAGGATATTTTTCAAAAGTGAGATATTTTTCAAAAGTGAGGATATTTTTCAAAAGTGAGGATATTTTTCAAAAGTGAGGATATTTTTCAAAAGTGAGGATATTTTTCAAAAGTGAGGATATTTTTCAAAAGTGAGGATATTTTTCAAAAGTGAGGATATTTTTCAAAAGTGACATATTTTTTAAAAGTGAGGATATTTTTCAAAAGTAAGGTATTTACTTACCTTACTCAAAAGTGAGGATATTTTTCAAAAGTGAGGATATTTTACAAAGTGAGGATATTTTTCAAAAGTGAGGATATTTTTCAAAATTGTAGATATTTTACAAAAGTGAGGATATTTTTCAAAAGTGAGGATATTTTTAGAAAGTAAGGTATTTTAACAAAGTGAGGATATTTTTCAAAAGTGAGGATATTTTTCAAAAGTGAGGATATTTTTCAAAAGTGAGGATATTTTTCAAAAGTGAGGATATTTTTCAAAAGTGAGGATATTTTTCAAAAGTGAGGATATTTTTCAAAAGTGAGGATATTTTTCAAAAGTGAGGATATTTTTCAAAAGTGAGGATATTTTTCAAAATTGACGATATTTTTCAAAAGTGAGGATATTTTTCAAAAGTGAGGATATTTTTCAAAAGTGAGGATATTTTTCAAAAGTGAGGATATTTTTCAAAAGTGAGGATATTTTTCAAAAGTGTAGATATTTTTCAAAAGTGAGGATATTTTTCAAAAGTGAGATATTTTTCAAAAGTGAGGATATTTTTCAAAAGTGAGGATATTTTTCAAAAGTGAGGATATTTTTCAAAAGTGAGGATATTTTTCAAAAGTGAGGATATTTTTCAAAAGTGAGGATATTTTTCAAAAGTGAGGATATTTTTCAAAAGTAAGCATATTTTACCAAGGCGAGGATATTTTTCAAAAGGAGGTATTTTACCAAAGTGAGGATATTTTTCAAAATTGTAGATATTTTACCAAGTTGAGGATATTTTTCAAAAGCGAGGATATTTTTCAAAAGTGAGGATATTTTTCAAAAGTGAGGATATTTTCAAAAGTAAGCATTTTACCAAAGTGAGGTTATTTTTCAAAAGAGGATTTTTTTCAAAGTGAGGATATTTTTCAAAAGTGAGGATATTTTTCAAAGTGAGGATATTTTACCAAAGTGAGGATATTTTTCAAAAGTGAGGATATTTTTCAAAAGTGAGGATATTTTTCAAAAGTAAGCATATTTTACCAAGGTGAGATATTTTACCAAAGTGAGGATATTTTTCAAAATTGTAGATATTTTACTAAAGTGAGGATATTTTTCAAAAGTGTAGATATTTTACTAAAGTGAGGATATTTTTCAAAAGTGAGGATATTTTTCAAAAGTGAGGATATTTTTCAAAAGTGATATTTTCAAAAGTAAGCATATTTTACCAAGGTGAGGATATTTGACCAAAGTGAGGATATTTTTCAAAAAGGATATTTTTCAAAAGTGAGGATATTTTACTAAAGTGAGGATATTTTTCAAAAGTGAGGATATTTTTCAAAGTGAGGATATTTTTCAAAAGTGAGGATATTTTTCAAAAGTAGATATTTTACAAAAGTGAGGATATTTTTCAAAAGTGAGGATATTTTTCAAAAGTATGGTATTTTTTCAAAATTGACGATATTTTTCAAAAGTGAGGATATTTTCCAAAGTGAGGATATTTTTCAAAAAGTGAGGATATTTTCAAAAGTGAGGATATTTTTCAAAAGTTAGGATATTTTTCAAAAGTGAGGATATTTTTAAAAAGTGAGGATATTTTTCAAAAGTATGGTATTTTTCAAAATTGACGATATTTTCAAAAGTGAGGATATTTTTCAAAAGTGAGGATATTTTTCAAAATTGAGGATATTTTTCAAAAGTGTAGATATTTTACTAAAGTGAGGATATTTTTAAAAAAGTGAGGATATTTTCCAAAGTGAGGATATTTTTCAAAAGCGAGGATATTTTTCAAAAGTGTAGATATTTTACAAAAGTGAGGATATTTTACCAAAGCGAGGATATTTTTCAAAAGTGAGGATATTTTTCAAAAGTAAGGTATTTTTCAAAATTGACGATATTTTTCAAAAGTGAGGATATTTTCCAAAGTGAGGATATTTTTCAAAAGCGAGAATATTTTACCAAGTTGAGGATATTTTTCAAAAGTGAGTGTTACAGGTCTCAGTGCTAGAGAGCCTGAATACAGATGATGTGTGCCTGTGAAAACAGGAATAAATGAGGAAGCAGGCAGTTCTGTGGCGTCTTCATTGAAAGTTTTCCCGGGCTATGGTTTATTACATATTTTTTCCAAGTGCATTGTCTTTCACAAAATCACATAAATGTACAACAACTTAAATAAGCAACATTCACACTCTATATTCACTATCCCACTTAATCACTCCATCCAATCAATATAACTGGGACAACTGGGCATCAAACCCTCTCTAACCGTTCCACAACAGCAAAACTGGACCCACAGCTACTGTGGTGTAGGTGACGACACGGATCGTTAACAATGGCGGCGCCGCTCTAACAATACGACGAACGAGCGCTAACACACAGGCACAACACTAAGGCCGTTTCTCAATATGTGAACTTCTCTGTACTTGTGTCCTCGTGAACTTGTGAAACGTCATCAAGCGCGGCCCAAGTACTGTTCCAATACACAAGTTCGCATCAAGCCAAGTACGGTCCAGATACCCGGAAGTGTCCTCGCTCCGCCCATTATACCGAGGATGCATCGGAGTAGACTTGTGTGGACTTTGGACAGCCAAGTATCCCAGAATGCATTTCACCAGCAAACAAGAGCCGACAGCGGCGGAGACGGCTCACAACTGTCAGTTATAACTGTCTAAATACTGCTGTTGTTGTGTAACGGAATTTAGTTTTAACATTTTTTTAAGCGAGAATGTAAGACTTAAAATATGCGGTCGATTTATCAAGATAGAGCCTGTTTGAAAAAAGCGCCGACGTTTGTCGGAGATGAGAGGACCAGAGAGGAGACCGGGCGGTGGTGCTCATGCAGCCCGCTGACAGCAGCCTGATCTCGGCAAGGCTCCTCCAGATGTGCCGCTGGCTCCGGTGTCTCTGTGGTTGTGGTTGCAGATGTAACACAAAACATATACATATATATATATATATATATATATATATATATATATATATATATATTATATATACATAATATTTTTATATTTTCTAAATGAAAACGAAAAAAGGTTGTGTTTTATATCATATTTCGTTTTATTGTCAATATATATGACTGAAGATAACCGGAGTAGGCGGGACCGACGAGCTGAGTTGGTGACGTCGTGACGTTGGTGACGTCATCAAGTTCGCTGCTGTTCCAATTGCAAAATGACCGTACTGCGTCCTCCCGTCCTCGGGAGTTTGTACTCCCGAGTCGAACTATCCAAGTATGAACTTGCAAGTTTGCAAGTCCATACTTGACCGTACTTGGTATTGAGAAACGGCCTAATATACATCTTTCGGTCACATTTAACCAACATACTCAGTGTGACACAACTCATTGAACATACAGATTTATATCACTTCATTATTTACAAATATTATGATGTGCAGGCAGGGGCGCCGCTAGGGATTTTGGGCCCCATGAAAAGAATCTTTACAGGGCCCCCAACACAGCGGCAAAATTTTTTGATGCTATTTTACATACAATTATGCATTTTAATGGTATTTTTGACTATCATTACCATATTTGTGAAAGAAGAACAGCATGACAGTTGACATGTACAGTAGGGGAAGAACTGAGCACTCTGAATACAATGGAATTCATTTTGAGTCATTTATTTGCTGCACCACTGATTCTTAAATTGGAAATAAACTCTTCCATGAAAAAATAGCAATTATAATCAGTGGAGAGAAAAAAATCTCAGCAAAAACAAAAACTCTCTGGGCCCCCCTCCATCATGGGCCCCTAGAATCCGTCTCCTTTACCCCCCCTTTTCGGCGCCCCTGTGTGCAGGAGCCAGAAAACCCAGGGGAATGTACTGCTATTCTATCATTTAGCTAAGCTAACGTTAGCATCCGACAGTCAGTCTTAATACCGAACTCACATTGCCTCTAAACAAATACATGAAACACAAATTTTAACAATTGTTCTATAAACATTGGTCTCTATTTAAATCGTGTTTATTTTGTATTTACATACATTACTAACCTGTGAAAACAGGAATAAATGAGGAAGCAGGCAGTTCTGTGGCGCCTTCATTGAAAGTTTTCCCGGGCTATGGGAAGACGTTGCGCGCGCACATACAACTCCAGAGTCGCGAGACTAAACCACAGCACTGCACTGCCACCTATTGGCCATAGGTTGAAATATACTTCTGAGGAAGTTAGTATAATAGATTATTCTATTTCATTGAATATTTTAACTAACAGTACATTTGACAGCTCTTGAAATTTCCAAATAACAAAAAAAATCATCAAATGATATTAAAGTACATTACATCATATCAAATATTAATCAAATAAACAAAAATGTGACCATACATTTTGTGTGCGTCACAAACCCCCCGGGGTCTTTTAGCGTGCATGCATTGTTTTTAATATGAATATTTATTTAAACATTTTAGCACTGACCCCTCTTACCCTCCCTTCCAGGCAGGGTTAGGGTTAGGGTTAGGTGTCTTTGTCTGGTACTTGTATTTGTTTTAGTTCTTTTATCCCCTTATTTTTTTATAAAAGGGTTGGTTTTAAAACACACAGTAAAAAAGAAGATGGCCTGTGCCTGTGCACGCCCAACACCTTAGGGTGTTGGATACCCAGTTTTTAACCTAAACCCTAACCCTAACCCTAACCCTGCATGTTAAGACCACTTACAAGACTGTACGACCTTCAGAATGGACTCTATTCCCGAAAGTCTAACGAAAAAACACTTAGGCAAATTTTCGCCAAAAATTAACATGGGGAGTCTATGGCAGCTATATCACAGGAAGGTGCTAGAGACTCGGGTTCGGTACCATTCGATCGGGCTTGGCCGAATTAGTGGGGGCGGACACCACTTCCAAGTCTCTACCAAAGCCCGTGCCCTAGTTACTATAGAAGTACACTAGAACCAAGTTTGTAGGATCTTCAGAAAAAAAGTTATTCAAAAAAGCGTCTTGATCCTTTTTCATTTTTTGCCCATTTCACCCCCTTTCCGAGGTCCTAGAGACTCGGGGTTGGTACCATTCGATCGGGCTTGGCCGAACTAGTGGGGGCGGACACCACGATTTTAAGATAATACTAAGCACTTTTAAGGCCCGGATGGGACTGGCCATTATATCAATGAATCTTTAATTCCCACATAAGCCTTAATGTAGCCTGAGGTCCTCCGGTGAGTCCCCTTTAGAGAGTCCAAGATCGAGACTGAAAACCCCATCTTTGTCCTCTTTTAAACATTTTTACCATACATTTTTAGTTAATTCATTCCTTGCTCTGTATTTCTAATAAATCAATCCTATTGTTTTGTTATCTAAAGTTACTGCAAGTATTTTTTAACTGGTTATGAAACATTCGTATACCTCTTTATGACATACATGTGTAAACAAGACCACCAGGAAGAAGAAGAAGTCTATTTCTATATAGTCATTCTTATTACCTGCCAAGGTGCCATTGTGTTCGAGTCTGATGAAACCATGCAGGTTCACCTGAAACACCTTCAGCTCAGACTCCAGCAGCAACCAGCCCATCGCATACAGACCCAGATCCGGCTTAGGGGATCCTTCCCCAGCCAGGAGCCCAGCTTCTCCTCGCTGCTCCCCCACTCATACTGCTTTTTCTCCACAGGGGGGCGCCAAAATCAGCACAAAATTAAAGTTCCTTGTAGTTACTTTGATATCTTAACTGCATAGACTTTATTTGACATTATTCTTACTTTTACAATTTTTTGGAAAATGCTTTTATTTTATGGTCGATAAACGGTTATTGGACGTTTTATTTTGCTGTTTTGAAGCACTTTGTTAATATGTTTTGCTATACAAATTAAATTAGTTATAATTATTTTTATAATTAAAGAGCAGTCTTGAGTTGATTCCACAGCAGTTAGCTGAATACAGGTCTGTGTGTGTGTGTGTGTGTGTGTGTGTGTGTGTGTGTGTGTGTGTGTGTGTGTGTGTGTGTGTGTGTGTGTGTGTGTGTGTGTGTGTGTGTGTGTGTGTGTGTGTGTGTGTGTGTGTGTGTGTGTGTGTGTGTGTGAAACAAATGAACAACAGAACTCTTCATCAGTGAACTCTACCAGCCAGTAAATCAGCAAGTACAAAAAAGATAAGAGTCAAAATAATAACTTTATTCTTGTATATATTAACATTCTCCTCATTGTAGTCACAGTTACAACATTGTCTAACTGCAGAACTGCCAAAGATGACTTAAATGCAAAATAATTAATTTAAAAACACTATAGGAAAAAGTGTTGATTATTGTTTAACCAACTGATAGAAAGTACAGAGAATAATGTAATAAATTAATGTAATAATAGTCAGTTGGTTTGCAGTGGTCAAAGTTCAGCAGATGAAGCACATAGCTGCCATTTCAAAGAATGAAAATATTCTGGGGAATGACAGGCTCAACGTCTTCTACACAAGTCAATGGATCAAATATCAGTTATTGCTAAAACCACAAGTAGTTTTCCCATCAGAAGTGATGACCTACTAATATTCAACGTGGTGACTATCTTTAAAACAACAGCATCACTATAGAAAGTGGTTTATGTCTCATGATTGAACATTTTTAACCCTCCAATCAGATTTCACTTGCCCTGCCATGACTCATCCGGTAGATGCTATCCCGTTCACTTTCCTCACTCTGATCTACAGTCCAGGTTGAGCATTGTTCCAAGCAGTCCTCTCACTGTGCTCCTATTGGTCCAGTGCCTACATCAATCTGTGGAGCTCCTCCCTGAAGCTGACGTCACAGAGCAGTGATAGATGGTCGGAGGGGTAGTGGTAGGAGGGGAGGCGGTCTGGGCCGATCTGCTCCTCTGTGGGAATGTCCAGCAGGCACTGCACACTCAAAGCATCATGGGTATACCAGATATAGTCCAGAGTGCTGCAGCTCTCTCCGGAGGGGCGGATCTTCCAGGTGGTATAGGCCGGCTCCGTCTGTCCGTCAGAGCTCAACAGCTTGTACGCCGAATTCAGGCCGAGAGCGGAGGAGCTGAATCTCCGGTAAACGTCCTCTGAGGGCTCTGCGTTAAAGTCCCCGCACACCACCAGAGGGACGGCGTCTGACGCCGCCTTGCTCTGGCCGCAGCCGCCACCTTGGGACGTTATGCTGCGCAAACTCTGCAGCAGGTCGGCACCCTGCGCACTCCGCAGCCTCTCCCAGCCACTACGGGCTTTCAGATGGGTGACGGCCACACAGAGCCTCCGGCCTGTTACCTGGCACGTCAGCGTCTGGACGATGGCTACCTGGTTGGTGGGCAGCATCATGGCCGACAGCCGCAGGTGAGCCGTGGCCTGGAGGGAGAAGCGCGAGCGGCGGTAAAACAGAGCGCAGCCGTCGGGGCCGTTATTCTGCTCCACATCCAGACAGGGAGACCAGGGCTTGGCCAAGAAGCTGCCTTGGTAACCAAGGCTGGCCATGATTGGCTGGAAGGTGTCGTAGTAGTGGTCCACTTCCTGCAGGCACAGGATGTCTGGGCGGTAGGTCAGGATCTCCTCCAGGATCAGGTACTTCCTTTCCTGCCAGTTGAGAGCGTCCAGTGGACAGCGGATGAACGCGTCCTTACCCTCACCAAGAGCTAGAACGACAGAGAGGTTCATTTTTATGCTAAATTCATTCATTAGCATCCTCGGTTGTGTGAGGCTGTAGTTAAGTTTTGATAATAGTAATATGTCTTAGTTAAGTGAGTTAGCATAATGAGTAGTAAACACAAACTGCAGCAGAGGCTGACAAATTGAAATTTTCACCTGATGAAAATCTGTGAATCACCAAGTGATTACAATTCATCCTGAGAGGACCATGAATGTATGAACCAAAGTTGATGGAAAACAATCCAACAGCTGTCCAGATATTTCCCTTTAAACCACAAATGTGAACCTCACAGTGGCGCTATGGAACAAGTCAAGGGATCACTTAAAATCAGCGGGATTTACCCTCTGGGGACCATGAATAAATCTCAGTCCGTACAGTAGACGAAACTAACCAGTTCTCTAGACTTCAAGCATGTCTTATGGACATAAAAACCTGGATGACCTGTAACTTTTTAATGTTAAACTCTGAAAAAACAGAAGTTATCTTACTAGGTCCAGATCACCTTCGAATTCAATTATCTAACGATATAGTTTCTCTAGATGGCATTGCTCTAGCACCCAGCACTACCGTTAAGAACCTTGGAGTTATCTTTGACCAGGATCTGTCTTTTAACTCTTATATAAAACAGATCTCAAGGACAGCCTTTTTTCATTTACGTAACATTGCGAAAATCAGGCAAATCCTGTCTCAAAGTGATGCAGAAAAACTAGTTCATGCATTTGTTACCTCTAGACTAGATTACTGTAACTCCTTATTATCAGGCTGCTCTAATAGGTCTCTTAGATCTTTACAGTTGATCCAGAATGCTGCAGCACGTGTTCTAACAAAAACTAAGAAAAGAGATCATATTACTCCAGTATTAGCTTCTCTGCACTGGCTCCCTGTTAAATCAAGAATAGAATTTAAAATTCTTTTACTTACCTACAAAGCTCTAACTGGTCAGGCACCGTCTTATCTTAAGGAACTTATAGTTCCATATTACCCAACTAGAGAGCTGCGCTCAATCAATGCAGGGTTACTTGTGGTTCCTAGAGTATATAAAAGTAGGATGGGAGCCAGAGCCTTCAGTTATCAGGCTCCTCTTCTGTGGAACCAGGTTCCAGTTTCAGTCCGGGGGCAGACACACTCACCACTTTTAAGAGCAGGCTTAAGACCTTCCTTTTTGATAGCGCTTATAGTTAGGGCTGGTTCAGGTTCGCCTTGGTCCAGCCCCTAGATATGCTGCTATATGCCTAGACAGCCGGGGACTACCTAGGATACGCTGAGCTCCTCTCTCCTCTTCTCTCCCTCCTTCTTTATATATTAATCTCCTATTTATGCACATTACTGATTTTGCTTCTTCCCCGGAGTTCTTGTGCTTTCTCGCCTCGCAGGTTCCCAGGAATCGGGGTTATATTTGGACTGTCATCGTGCCACCTACTGAGGCCCTGCTGACACCCACTACTACTACCACTATCATTATTAGTCACATTACTATTATTATTCCCTGTACTATTACGCTTATTGACTTTGCTTCTACCCTGGAGTCTTTGTGCTTTCTCGCTTCGCAGGCTTCTATAAATCGTGGCTGTACCTGGACCGTGGATGTGCATCCTGCTACGGCCCTGCTGACACCGACTGCTACCACCATTATTATTATTACTAGTCACATTACTATTACTATTACCTGTACCATTAAGCATTTTAGCTTTACTTCCACCCTGAAGCCCTTTTGCTTTCTCGTTCTGCAGGTTTCCATGAAACGTTGTGGTACCTGGACCGTAGTCGTGCCTCCTGCTGTGAGCCGACTGACACCCACTGCTACTTCGATTATTATTATTAGTCACATTACTATCCCTATTTTCATGGCTATAATTCTACTGTAATAATTGCTGCTGTTATTATATGTAGTCTTATTATATGAATCATTTATGTCATATACATTGAATGTGTTGTATCTAAGAACTGTTATGATGCTTATTCTGTACACATGACATCTATTGCATTCTGTCCATCCTGGGAGAAGGATCCCTCCTCTGTCGTTCTCCCATAGGTTTCTTCCTTTTTTCTCCCTGTTAAAGGGGTTTTTTAGGAGAGTTTTTCCTGTGCCGATGTGAGGGAAGGACAGAGGATGTCGCATGTGCACAGATTGTAAAGCCCTCTGAGGCAAATTTGTAATTTGTGATTCTGGGCTATACAAAATAAACTGAATTGAATTGAATTGAATTTCATTCTAGAGCCACACTGCTAGCATGGTTGAATAAATAACCTCTATAACTTCTACATCTCTATATGTCACTGGAGTCCTCACCAATCACAAAATGATTGGTGTATCCACAGATGTCTACCTTGTGCGAGTATATTCCACTGCATGATCCGTATGGGTGGGTTGAGCTTCTGCTGGCAGGGCGCCATGCCACTGGGAGATACCAGATCTCGATGTGGCCTGGCCGGACGCCTCTGCAGGGCCTCTCCACACTCCCTGAGCAGCTGGTCCGGGTCGGTCTCAACCACGTCCTGGTCTGGGTTCTCCTCCAGGTACGGGTCTGATTGGTCCAACAGGGTGCTGTTCAGTGACTGGGCCAACGTACCAAACAACCTGCTGCTGCTGCCACCCATTGGACAAACTGATGAGGGGAAACAAGGGAGAAATGTGTGTTGTCATTAAAGGCGCTTTGAGTAGGTGTGGCAACAACAGGGGCCATCAGCTACCGAATAATACCAGACCAAGAAAGGTCGGATCAGCAAAACCACTGTGTGTGAGTGTATAGACCTGAGAAATAATGTGTTTTAGTATGTGCATGCAAGAGGAGGATTGTGTGTAATCCTGAGAGACCGTACATCTTCAATATAAATAAAGACGTGCAAACAGTCAGCACTTCAGAAAGGACAAAGGTTTTGTTGATATTTGGTCCCGCTGGCAGTCACAGAACACACACTAACCATTTGTTCAGACCACTCACTGCTGTGCTGAACATGAGAAACAAGGTTCACCATAACAAGTTAACAGTCCAGCAGATTCAAAGGAACAAGAGGAACTGACTTCCAATAGACAGATATCCTTCACAATCTTCACTTCACGATTTACCACTAGCCTCCATTTCCAGCACCACTCTGGTATTGTTCAGCATAATCTGCAGATATCTTTTCTGTTAAGCAAGGAGAACCACGTCCTCCAACTAAAATAATAATATGCCCACCATTTGATCGTCAACTTTAACCCCCAAATCAGAAGCTTTATTTTGAAGAGCTAAATAATTTGGAGGAAACAATGTTGGAGACAAAATATCCTTGCTTCAAACCAAATTGTTACCAAACGGAATTTCGTTGTATCACTACAATGACAATAAAAACCTCTTTATCTTTATCTTTAAATTGTTGGGAAAACCAACCAGTTGTGTATGCATTAACTTAAACTGGGCAACAGGTGCTTAATAAAGAGACTTAATGGCAAAAAATAAAACTTCCCATTGAAACCGGAATTTAATAACCTATATTGAAGAAGTTCCCTAAGAATCCAGTCAAATGCCTTCTGGAAATCAATCAAACAAACAAATGTAGACCTAATCTGCCTAATATTTGCCCGTATAATGGAAGTGACTACATTTAGATGATCAACAGCAAACCATCAAGGTGGTTTACAAGTCTGCCATGTAAAAGTGAAGAATACAATTTATCCACACAGCTGATAAGACTAATCTCCCTATAACTGAGAGGTAGCTTGGGTCATGTTTCATAGATTTAAGAATAGCTTTAATAAATGATAGGAATGTCTGTTTTGGCTCGCCCAGTAAAATAAACGGTTGAAGATTCAAGGGACTTCATTACATTGCTATCGCTAATGCTCCCCTTTGATGCTAGACACATGGTATCCTGTCCTAACCCCGACCCTACTGCTGGAGACTTGCTACCTTCTTTTTGCCTTCACTCACTTTGCCATCCTAGCGGTCACAGTGGAACCATCTTGGACAGCTGACTGTCAGTCTCTTATCTGCTGCTTCAGTCACTCTCACTAACAAATCCACCCCTGACCTTTTATCCTCTACCTCTACATCTCTGTCCACACTGGGATTCAGACTTTATCTCTCTCGTCCTCCAAGACGTCCGTCTCCCTCTCTCTGAGTCATCAGTCCCTCCCCCTCCCTTACCCGTTGTAAGGGAGGGAGCAGGGAGACATAGTGCGCCTGTCTCAGACAAAGAGGGAGGGAGAAACACAAGGACCAATGAGGTTTGTTCATCATCGTGAGAGATGCCGACTCAGCAAAAGCAGGAAGGACACAGGAAGAAGAAAGGGGGAGAGAGGACGGCCAGAGGAGGTGTGTGTTTGGTGTTTGAGTGTGTGTAGGACGTGGATGACGATGTTGAAGAAGAAGGTGGGGTTTCGATAAGAATGGGCGTGTTGTCACACACACACACACACACACACACACACACACACACACACACACACACACACACACACACACACACACACACACACACACACACACACACACACACACACACACACACACACACACACACACACACACACACACACACTGGCTGAGGATAGAGGGAGGAGTCGGAGACAGAGTGTGGGTTGTTCTTCTCTTAACCTGGTTAGTTCATTCATCCGATTTTGGGTCAGTGTGCTCTGTTTCCTGTGAAAAGAGGGTCCAGAACTGGGCTTTTCAGGAGGGGGGGCGTTAAAGAGACAGGCCCTCAAACCGGACTATTTCTGACAGAGTCCGACGGCACACAAGCTCCGAGCATGAACGAAGGCATTAATACTGAAAGTGCTATTCGTTTCATTATTCTCTGGAACACCAGAGGGTGTACAAACAAAATGAACAGTGAATAATCAAAAATGCAGCTGGTGTAACCCATAGATATGCCCATAGACTGTAGGTGTCACCGGCAAAACGCCATAAAACAACATCCACAATGACGAGGAGGGATTGTGATTATCTGTAAACTCATATCTCATATTCATGGTCTACTTTATTGCCTTTGTACAAGCCCTGTAAAGAAAGGTGTCAAAGGGTGGTCGAAGGTCAAAGGTTGAATATCCTGTAAACTATTTGATTTGGCTGGAAAATGTTTACTCAAAGGATTTTTAAGACCTCCTGTTTCTAAGATATTTAAAATAAATTGGCCTTCTTTGTATAATCCCTAGACATGTAAATAGTATTTATATCAGTGAACTATTTGTCACAGTGATCGCAGCGACTACTTGTGTCAGTGGCTGCTGCGCTGGTCGATACCAGCCGGCCGTGATCATGTCGAGAGGCTCTCCCTGCTTTGAACTACGTAAAGGCTAGCTCACAATGACAATGCTAACATGCTTATTTTTCAGACTGTAGTGT
This sequence comes from Anoplopoma fimbria, assembly GCF_027596085.1. Taxonomy (NCBI): domain Eukaryota; kingdom Metazoa; phylum Chordata; class Actinopteri; order Perciformes; family Anoplopomatidae; genus Anoplopoma; species Anoplopoma fimbria. The sequence goes on along the minus strand of NW_026554367.1, from coordinate 40,520 downwards.
TCACCATGGTTGCCATCTTAGTTTAGCATGTTAGCATACTAACATTTGCCGATTAGCAAAGTGGCTAATTAGCTACTTTGAATTTATTCAAAGGCTGAGGCTGATGGGAATGTCACTAGTTTTGTATGTATGAAAAATAAAAAAATCAGGGTCTCAACAAGTTATAACTTAGCGATCGATGGGCTATCAATCAAATCCAGCCGGTTTTCATATTTACTTTCTCACATTTAAACACATGTGCTGCTGCCGTATGCCCCACACACACAAACACAAAAATAAGAACAACATGTCGTCTGTGTGAAAGTTCTTCAGCGCGAGATAAGAACATTTACATTTTACATTACAGTCATTTAGCAGACGCTTTTATCCAAAGCGACTTACAGGAAGTGTATTCAACATAGGTATTCAAGAGAACTACTAGTCACCAGAAGTCATAAGTGCATCTCCTTTCTTAAACAAGCATCTCAAAGCATAAGCCAGAGCAAAAGTATAGTGCAGAGGCAAATTACTACGAAAACAATAATTGCAACAGACTAATACGAATATAATAAGTGCTACAAACTACTACGAATAGGATAAGTGCAGTAAACAAATACGAATACAATAAGTGCACAATATTATTGACACACAGGTAGCTCTCCTTAAAAAAAACATTTCAGTTTATCCAACTAATCCACTCATGCACACTTCTAGACTTTTGTAAGCCTATCCCTCTTTTTATACTTCCTTGAATTATTTGCTTTTATCATTATCATTTCACTCAACCTTCTGTGTGGAGTTTGCATGTTCTCCCCGTGTCAGCGTGGGTTCTCTCCGGGTTCTCCGGCTTCCTCCCACAGTCCAAAGACATGCAGCTTAGGTGCATTGAAGACTCTAAATTGCCTGTAGGTGTGAATGTGAGCGTGAGTGGTTGTTTGTCTCTATATGTCAGCCCTGCGACAGACTGGCGAACTGTCCAGGTGAACCCTGCCTTCACCCATTGACAGCTGAGATCGGCTCCAGCACCCCTGCGACCCTTAACTGGATAAGCAGGTTACGGAAAATGGATGGATGGATTTCACTTACTTTATTTTCCATACATTTCCGGTGTAAAAAGATACACACATGTTCATGTTTATGACAGCTATCAGTATTACACTATCTTAAAACGTCAGAGTAGCAGACTAATAAGGAGCTGATTTTTCCTTTCCTTATCTTTCTTGGATAATAGGGCTGCCTCCCACTTTGCTGCGGTCTACCAAACCCAGATGGCTCTTCTCCTCCTCTTTGGTAGTTTTAGCAGTGCATCTCCTGGTTCACTGCGCAGATAATGAAACAGCGCCACCACGTCAGTGCAGTGCCGCTGTCGTCACAAATGACAGAATCCAACAAAACACTTAATGCTTATTTTTGTTAGAAAATAAGTGTTAAGTGTTGAAGAGTTTTTGTCAAGAGCAGGAAGAAGGACAAAATTTGACGGAGGCAGCCTCGTAATTCACTATGCATGAAAAAAGCCTGCGATGGGATTAATCATCTGACTTAATAACGTCCTCCCTGTACTTCAACTTCATACATAGTTGTGTGGATTCAAAAAGTCTGGACAATGACAATGTCAAATTACAGGTTTGATTTAACTGTTGGCCATTTAAAATAAAAAATACAGCACCAACCATGGACCCAAATGGATGAAGGACACACACACACACACACACACACACACACACACACACGTATACATACACAGTTTTCAGTCTGGTTATCCACCTAACGTCGTCCTCTCACTCATCCCTTGCTCCTCTTCCTCGTTGGATTGCGAGCAGACTGGATGTGGCTCTGGAAGGACAGTGTGACTCTCATGAGACAGTCCCAGTGACTGCTGCCGTGGCAGCCAGATCAAGGAGGTGACTCAGTCATGAAATGGCCCATTCAAGAATGCTCTCCCTCTCTCTCTAGTATCAGAATGAGAGCTCTGCAGCAAAAGGCCATCCAGGGAGGAGACGCATTAAACTGGAATTCTGGTCAACAATGAATTGTCACACTCTCTTTGTGTGTTTGTTCTACATTCGACATGCCTCCTGAGACGGCGCTCATCACCACCAGTAAGAGAGGCAAGAGTGCCCTGCTTCAACAATGCCAACTACTTGTTCTACTAAGTACAGTGTGTTTATCTTCTTCTTCTGTTCCATAGAGCTCCATTAAAAAACACTTTAGTGAGCTTCACCGCTGTTCCTTCATCATCACCACCAACACACACACACAGTAGTTTATTTGGACTCGATCCCACACATTGTCCTGCTGCCACAAATACTCACTAGATCACCTAATGTGGATTAGTGCGCGGCTGATAATAGTCCCCTTTAAAAGCACCATTTCCACCTGTTTGAGTCAGGTTTGATAAAAACTACAGTGACCAGCTGTTGTTGGTTCTTTTAAGTATTGATACTTAAATAAAAAAAAGAGAAAAATACGTTTTGTGAGACAATCACTCCAGTAAGACTTAATAACGCTAGTTTAAGTTTTCATGGGATTTGTTGACAAAAAGAAAAATATAGAATAACACCAGTGCTATTATTAATACCCAGTTCATCACAGTGCACTTCATACATTTTCCTGCACTAGTCCAGGTGGTAGCCATAACATCTTTGGCCAATGAATGCTTTCAAATGTGTTCTTCACAATCTCTCCATCGGTCTCTCTTTCCTCTCTCTGGCGATACGGGCATCTTCAAAGACATAAACACCGGAGACGCATACAAATATGGTTAACGAGACTAACTGACAGGACACTAAACCCGAGTCAACCAAATAACTGCCAAATGCAATATTACTGTGACAGCTAAGGGAGGAAGGGCAGGTACCTGGCATTAATATTTATCTACCGTCCATTATGTTAAAGTTAGACCTTGTGGCATTTGAGTTTGAAATGCTACAGAGACATAAATGCCTTCAGTAAATTACCTTAAGGCTTGCCAAGATGGTTATCACGCACTAGCAGGTCCTCACATCTCCAAAAACTATAAAAAAAAAATCATAATTTAACTAAACATCTTATTTGTAATCTAAATGTTTATTTCCTTGCCCGTCTCAGTTGCGGGTTGATGTGAAATGCATGCTGGGATACTTCGTACAGGTTAAAATGGGATGAGCAAAAAAACACTTGAAGCGTACTGGGCTAAAAAGAAGATAAGTTCAGGCAGACGTCCGACTGAGAAAAGCCTGTGGTCACACACGTTCTTGTTTAAGTGACAACTCAACAGTGACACACACTCATTACAGCAGGTTCACGAATATCAACAAAACACACCGTCATTTTCTACTTGTATAGAACGGTAGAATTAATTTACCACTCTCGGTAAAATAAGCAACAGTAACAGAAACAGTGTTGCTCACAAAGTGAGTTATATCTGTATTCATTTGGCAGAAAACCTACAAATCACAGCACACAAACTGTTGCTTTTTCTCTGTGCCAAAGATAAAAAGCAAGTCCTGGAACTGGACTTCCAGGACTTGCTTTTTCTCTTTGTGAGGGTGCTGTTGAATAATAAGCCAGTCTGTGCTGAGTGGTGCTGGTTACACAGACAGATCAGATTCCAGGTCATGGTCTCCTCTGCTGTGCAAACACATGACAATCAACTGAATAACCAGAGTGTGGTATTAGATGAAGTGGTACAGGGTGGAAAAATGAATGAAGGGTTGTATTGTGTATAAGTGACATTAATCAGACACAGAGTTTTACACCATGGATGTATGAAGGGTACTGGATCCAGTGTTAGAGCCAGGTCCCAGGTCATTCCTATAAAAGCTGCTCAGTGGGGCATGAAACAAAAAAGGTTTGACTTCCAAATAGAATTCAGAATTTGAATCTTCTAGCAATCTTCCGCATTCATGGAGCGAACCAGCGTTTCCTTTAGCTCCGCCTCCCAGCCCATAGGTCAAGCCTCGTTCTCATTCACATGAACGAAAAATAACTGTGGATCAGTTATCAGTGCACGTTAAAACGTTATACCTCCATCTACTTTGGTCATCAGATCAGCTGTATGTTTTAGTTTGAGTGCTGTTGTACCAACACTGCCAAGCTAACTCAAGGGATTTCACTTGTGAGTGGAAGATAGCGGGCCTGATGGATTTATGTACAAATAGTATGCAGTCCCTTGATCCATGTCTTGGTGATAACGTAACTCCCCCTGACCCCCATTCCCATTACAGATGGAGGCCAGTAAAGACCTACATGTTAGATTAACAGTTTTAGCCTCCAGAGAAACACAGGAACTATTACTGTCGCTAATTGAAGGCGCCTCTTTGCTGCTGACCCAGGCCACGTGAGGATGTATGTGCGTGACCTCACCACAGTATGAAAGGAAAGACTTGACCCGTTTCCTTGTGAGGATGACTTAAATAGACAACCCTTCAACCTGGTTGGACCTCCTTTAGGACTTTGACTCCAACCTCGTATCCTGACTGGCTCACGTTTCACCAGCTTGAAGGCCAATATACCGTTAAAAATCAGGTTCCCTGAGACAATTACATAATACCATGTGGCAGTTTTTACGAATGTAAAAGCCCAGCACTGACATACTTGTGGGTGTTTTGGCAGCTGTTTTCAGCCAGCTCTAATAAGCCACTGTACACTACCTGCTGCACAGTGAACATCAGACAGACAGTGAGACACTAGCTGGTGAACATAGGGGAGCATTTAGCAGCTAAAGCCAAGTCCACACTACAACATCTTTCCCAGTTTAAGTCTTCAAATGATGCCTTGCCACAAAAACACACACGAGAAGAGACCTGGTAAATGAAGAAACACCATGCACACAGTTTTGCTTGTCCATGTTGTCTTTGGCCTGTGTTTCCACTATTTACCATACGATTTCCACTATTTACCATACGATTTCCCTCTATAGGTAAGAGAACTACTTTGGTGCATCAGGGCACCAGACTGCAACAAAAAATGGACCATTTTTGAGAGTGCGTCCCAACCCTGCTAAGTTCAAATTTGTTGCGGCCTCATTCTGGTGATTCTGGTAGTTCTGGTGCTTTTTGTCAGGGAGTGGTGTATCGGTCGTGTTATGCAGACTAGGCATTGAGAGACACACAGGGGCCCCTCTTGGTCATTTATTCGGTCGTTTTGGTAAAGATGTCTTGAGCCATATTAGTTCTTTGGTGATTTCTAATCCTTTTTCATGCTGAATGATTTATTTTCCAAGAATGAGCACATCTTTGTTAAACCCAAGATTAGAAGAGGTGCTTTTGTGTGATTCTTTGGTGGAGAAACTTTTACCGATCGAGTTAAATCATGTAATCGAAAACACTTCGACAAAAGTGTTAGTTGACTGAGAATACCTTTGGTAAAGGACAGCCCTAGTGACATATTTCTTTGAGGAGCTGCTAGAGACGAAAAAACGCTAAAACAGAGTTTCATTCATCTCCCTCTACACAAACAAAACTCCAAATGAATGCTAATGTTGCTCTGTAGCTGCTTGATGGTTACATTTTCCATATTAACTTAAAAAGGTGCCCAAACATTCTGTTATTGCAGTTTTAATTAATAGTTGATAAAAGAATATCAAAGCCAATATAATATTGAACCATCACATCCCTTTAACCCTCGTCCTTGTGTGACCTTGACCTTAATCATCTGTCCATGTCTTGATAGTGTCTGTTGCTGCTTTATATCAGATCTCTCTTCCTTGAGGGAAACAATGCCTTCAGTCATGTGTTAAAACCAGGTGGAGCTCTTCACAGTCCTCTCAGCCTATTTGGCAGCTAGTTAAGAAGTGCACTGTCATAGTTAGCAGTGGCGGGAGGGAAACAGAGGCTGCTTGAACAGATTACCTGACAGAGTTAACTGCTTAAGAACAGCAAGAACATCCTGTATCAGTTTGAGAGAAGGAATAAATAGAAGTGGTCTCTTAGCAGGAGGAGTGCCTTTTTAAATAGATTAAAGGGTTTATGTTTAATGTGAGATTTTGTTCTGTTTGAATTAGAGTTGAAACGTTTAGTCGATTCATTGATAAATCAATCAACAGAAATTAAACGGCATCAATTTTGATAACCAAATGACGGTTTTAATTGAGTTAAAATGTCACAAATGTTTTTCTTTGCAGCATCTCAGATGTAAACGTCTGCTGCTTTATTTTTTATAATAGCAAACTTTTTAGCCCAAGCTACGAGGTTGTTCTCCTTTAAGTGACAAGCCACTCTTCCGAGTTTGTGAATGTTAATCAGGTTTACGGCTTAAAGTGGTATCAGCACACCCTGTTCCAACTTCTCTTCAGAACACTGTGTACCAAACTACTACTGTGTTTAATGAGATGGCGCGGGTTGTCCACTAGTAGGAACATTTGTGGACAAGAGGCCGGTCAATCCCTGGCTCCTCCAGTCTGCATGTCACAGCGATACTGAACACTAAGTCTCTCCTGAAGGCTGTGCCAGCAGTGAGAACTTAGATCAGATCCTCAGGAGCAGGTGGAATCGTGTATGGCAGCCTGACATAAGTTTATGAATGTGTTTGTGAATGACAACCATAGTTCTGGTCCCATCGGTCGTGGGCCTGGTTGCTGAATGGGAGCGCTTGGACAGGTTATAGTTGGTGTGCACTATCCAGGGCCCAAGAGCCCCTTCTACTACAGCGTGTTACCTGGGTAAACCCTCCAGTCAACTCACTACACTACACACCATATCTCCACATCTTTGATCTGATCAATAAACACCATTACACAACTCATCTCCATATCTTTGATCTGATCACTACACTACACATCATTACACAACATAATATCTCCATATCTTTGATCTGATCAATAAACACCATTACACAACATATCTCCATATCTTTGATCTGATCAATAATAAACACCATAACACAACATACCTCCATATCTTTGATCTGATCAATAATAAACATCATTACACAACATATCTCCATATCTTTCATCTGATCAATAAACACCATTACACAACATATCTCCATATCTTTGATCTGATCAATAATAAACACCATTACACTACATATCTCCATATCTTTGATCTGATCAATAAACACCATTACACAACATATCTCCATATCTTTGATCTGATCAATAAACATCATTACACAACATATCTCCATATCTTTCATCTGATCAATAATAAACATCATTACACAACATATCTCCATATCTTTGATCTGATCAATAATAAACACCATTACACAACATATCTCCATATCTTTGATCTGATCAATAATAAACACCATTACACAACATATCTCCATATCTTTGATCTGATCAATAATAAACACCATTACATATCTTTGGTTCAAGAACAGCTGTTCAGTGAATGCTGTTCTCTGCTCAGACATGACTACTGGACCACAGTATAACAATTAGAGAGGATGACGTCAGAGCGACGGGTTTGAGCGTAGGGGATGACGTCAGAGCGACGGGTTTGAGCGCAGAGGATGACGTCAGAGCGACGGGTTTGAGCGTAGAGGATGACGTCAGAGCGACGGTAGCGCGGTCTGAGAATACCGGATGAAAAGTGGAGGAGTACAGTACCTGGTCCGGTGCTGGGTGTCCCGTTGGGCCGTAGCTGGGGACCGGAGGGACAGTACCGGTGGCTCCTGGCTGTCTGTCCCCGCAGTGAGGACACACACAGCCGGATCAGAAAAGACGAACAGCGACGAGAGGGATTCATTCTGCCGGAGAGCAACGGACCAGAACCGGTCACCGACTGGAGAAACCGAGCCGTGTATTAACCCCGGTTAGCGGGTGAAGCTCCTCTGGTCCCTCTGGAGGCAAAGAGAGCCGGTACCGGCACAAGTTACGTCATCCTACCCACGTGTCCCGGAAGCTCTGCAGACTGAGGGCTGGACTAGTGATGGGTTAGTCCATTATGCTTTACCCGGGTTAGTCCATTATGCTTTACCCGGGTTAGTCCATTATGCTTTACCCGGGTTAGTCCATTATGCTTTACCGAAGGCACACACATGCTTAGAACGCCCTGCATACTATAAAAAGGAACCCCTGTTAGAAAAGGTACCTCACTATAAAGAGGGAACCCTGTTAGAAAAGGTACCTCACTATACAGAGGAACCCATGTTAGAAAAGGTACCTCATTATAAAAAGGAACCCCTGTTAGAAAAGGTACCTCATTATAAAAAGGAACCCCTGTTAGAAAAGGTACCTCATTATAAAGAGGGAACCCTGTTAGAAAAGGTACCTCACTATAAAAAGGAACCCCTATAAAAAAAGGAACCCCTGTTAGAAAAGGTACCTCATTATAAAAAGGAACCCCTGTTAGAAAAGGTACCTCATTATAAAAAGGAACCCCTGTTAGAAAAGGTACCTCATTATAAAGAGGAACCCCTGTTAGAAAAGGTACCTCACTATAAAGAGGGAACCCTGTTAGAAAAGGTACCTCACTATAAAGAGGAACCCCTGTTAGAAAAGGTACCTCATTATAAAAAGGAACCCCTGTTAGAAAAGGTACCTCATTATAAAGAGGGAACCCTGTTAGAAAAGGCACCTCATTATAAAAAGGAACCCCTGTTAGAAAAGGTACCTCACTATAAAGAGGAACCCCTGTTAGAAAAGGTACCTCACTATAAAGAGGAAACCCTGTTAGAAAAGGTACCTCACTATAAAGAGGAACCCCTGTTAGAAAAGGTACCTCATTATAAAAAGGAACCCCATTATAAAAAAGGTAAACCCTGTTAGAAAAGGTACCTCATTATAAAGAAACCCTGTTAGACCCACTATAAAGTTAGAAAAGGTACCTCACTATAAAGAGGGAACCCTGTTAGAAAAGGCACCTCACTTTCATCTCCTCCGCAAACAGAATGTTAAGTTCAACATTTAAATAGCTACAGACAGATCCCCCCCTCTTTCCACCAGTGGTTCAGGCCGCCCTGCCTTTACTACTATAGAGGCGGAACCTGCGAGAAGAGGGCGTTAACGCCCGTAACAAGCCAATCAGCGTTCAGCTGGTTTGTTAGACAGGAATGAAGGCTCTGACGTCAGCAGCACGCACACAGTGTTCTTTTCAAATGAGATGGCCTTTCCCCTAAAACTAGTTCTGTAAGTTCATAAGAAACAGCCTGGCCTAAAGCTTGTTACGCTAAACATAAAGCAGGACCGATTCATCATCTTTCTTTTTACAAAGATTGTATTTTGACTTAGTAAGATAATACAAATAGAAATGAAAGTTCTTCTGACTGATGAGTCATACAAATACATTCCCCAAAGTCATCTGTAACTGCTTCCCCTTCTTTTCTTATTTTTTGTATAACCAAAAGCTTGTGGGGAAGTACTGTTTGAATACAAAGCCACATTTCCCAATTATAAATACAGTAAAGTTGTCTTAAACTTGCATTATGTCCTGAACACTGCTTCCTGTAAATGCTCTTTTCTATGAAGACCAAAAGTTACCGTTTTTTTTAATTTATTCTGATCTAGAGTTTGTTGAGGCCACATTAATGTTCTGAAACCATTATATAACCAGGTGAAGGGCCAGTAGTGTCAGGATCCAGAGCTTTTTTCTGTTAATTATTCATCAACAGAACAGTGCTTTCAAGGTAGGAGTTGTTCAAGGTTTGTTTTCAAAGTATATGTACAGTATGTATTCATGATTTACGTCATACTGTTCGAAAACAGAAGCAAAGTCAATAAGGCAAGCAGTGAAAACAACAAACATCTTTCAGACTTAGAACATATGCTACACATGGCAGCAAAATGCCTGTATGTTAATTTATTTAAGTGTTTATTTTCTTTTTATTACACACACACAATTATTTCAGATTTGCAGTTTTTTGGTCAAATACATTTTTTATTTTTTTTTAGCTTTATCTTGTTTAAGCTCACATAAGCAAATCTATAGCAGCAGGCGGACGATGATGAACCCAAAATAGTAATATTACCATTGGTTATGGGTTAGAAAGAAAATATCAATGACCATATCTGTGCTTATTGCTTAACTAAACCAACTAATTATCTGTGCACATGGTTTAGGGCAAGGCATCAAAAGACACCTGACATTCAAAATAAAAGCTGCCGATTCAAATTCTGTAAAAACTGTTTTTAAGACATTGTATGCAGTTTTTAATTGTCATGCAAGATGAATGAAAGCACCGACTGATAACCAGTGTCTTATTTTGAGACATGTTATGATTTCACAATACATCTCATGGCATTATTTTCACATAATAATTATGTATCAAATATCAACTAATACTTGCACAGTTACACTGCTCTGATTAACTAATTGTAACTCTGTTATGTGCTCCATGTTACTATTATATAAGTCCATTTGCACCTGTTTTTACCCTCTGTTACCCCTCTGCACAACATGGGTCAAAGGTGACCTATTACTATATATTTCATAAATTCCTCAAGTAAGTTAAACATTTACTTTAATGTTATTTCATTTTTGCATAGAAAATCTTTATTGTATCACTTCCCCAAAAAAGTGTACCATGGGTCAGAAATGACCCATATTCATTCTCAATGGAATTTGATTAGTTTAGCCTGTATTTGCAATAATGACATTTTTTTATAATGGAGCATTCCCCTAAAGATCACTATTTCACGAGTCTGCATTAACACCAATGTCACGTCACATATAATTATTATGTACTTTAAACTTCATAAACATCATGTGCTCATAAATCCTTATGTGGTTCTATGGTTAGACAGAAAATGTATATGTCTTCAGATGTGTTGAAAACATTTTTTTTACTTCTCTCTCTTCCCTTTGTTTTTTGTGAACATGAAGAAGGCAGTAAGAGGTTGAAGAGCACTGGCCGCTGGAGAGCAGCAGTAGTTGAAGGATCATTCTGACGCTGAGGGTGAAGGGGTGGATGGAGCGGAGGGTGGAGCCAGGTCCTCAGAAATGGAGGAGACCATTAAGGCCCTGGTCAATATTTTGTGCGCAAATATTAGGGAAGCAGAAGGTACGAGATGTCCTATTGGCTGAAGAAAGAACAAGGCAAGAGCAGTGATTTAAAGTGTTGCAGCATCATTCAATCCGCTTCAGTTAGGCCCGTACCTCTCCAACATTTGATCAACTGTCTGGTCAGGCACACACCCTGGGGGCAGATGTTGTGGATTCAGATGCAGTTAACCCTCCTTCTCAGACAAAATGTAGAGGCTCCCTTAATGACTGTTCCTACAGCAGTGGATTCGAGACCCACCCAGGAGCTAAGGCTTCAGCAGTTAATGGATACTGATGATATTGAAAATGTTCTTGTTACTCCTTAAAAACTAGCAGAAGCATGTAGATGGCCAACTGAAGATCGGGCTTTCACACTCATTCCATTATTGACAGGCAAAGATAGAAGTGCTTATGTCTTGGTATTGTAGGTATTGTTTGTTGTATAGTATGTGTATTTATTGTCTGTGTCTGTGTAGTTGTATAGTATGTGTATTTATTGTCTGTGTCTGTGTAGTTGTATAGTATGTGTATTTATTGTCTGTGTCTGTGTAGTTGTATAGTATGTGTATTTATTGTCTGTGTAGTTGTATAGTATGTGTATTTATTGTCTGTGTCTGTGTAGTTGTATAGTATGTGTATTTATTGTCTGTGTAGTTGTATAGTATGTGTATTTATTGTCTGTGTCTGTGTAGTTGTATAGTATGTGTATTTATTGTCTGTGTAGTTGTATAGTATGTGTATTTATTGTCTGTGTAGTTGTATAGTATGTGTATTTATTATCTGTTTCTATGTAGTTGAGCTGCTGCAACACTTGAATTTCCCCCATGGGGATCAATAAAGGAATATAATAATATTGATGATGCTCTTGAATATGATAAGGTAAAAAGGGCTATTCTTCCCAAAAATATGACATAAATCCAGAAACCTACAGACAAAGGTTATGTGAACTTGAGGTTGAACCAGTTGAGAAGAGGAAGGAACAGTGCTTCATTAGTTGTGTTGTAGGCTTCTTCCAGCTGCATGTGCCCGACTGCGTTCTTTCCGCTCTGATCTTCTCCCTGTACAACAACAGCTGCACCTCCGGTCATCAGTCCGTCAAACTCCTGAAGTTCGCAGATGACACTACCCTCATTGGACTCATCTCTGGCGGGGATGAGTCCTCCTACAGGTGGGAGATGAACCATCTGGTGACCTGGTGCGGACTGAACAACTTAGAGCTCAACGCTCTGTGTGACCCCCTGGTCGCCTATGGGGATTCCTTCTGCTAAGCAAGTGTGTTAAATGTTTGTGCATGCTAATGCCTTATTGTACGTGTGTGTGTATTTCTAGGGAGAGGCTGATTTGTCCAATCTCAGTAATATTTCTGGGTTATTACCCAGAGCAGGGCTTATATCCTCCTAAATGTAGTTTAAGGAGGGGATCTAAGCTGTGTCTAAGCTGTCTGCTGAGCTTAGACTTGTGTGCTAACATGAGCTAAAATGGATTAGACAGGAGAATTTAGCAACTCATGTGAATAAGGGCAAAACTAAATCCCAAATTAATGAAAAAAAATCTTTTTTTTCTAAAGGCTTTTGCAATAAAATAACTTTGATGAAATCATAATGTTCCACAGTGCTGCATATTACGTCAAGATGAAAAAGTTGTGAGGATTCAGACCTTGGGGATTTAGGTTAGTATTGGCAAATGGTGTCCTACATCTGTCTGAACACTAAGTGGCTCCAAAGCTCCACACTACAACTGTATCCAGACCTACACTGAGCTGTATTCCTACCACCAGCCAGGACTGCTATAGTCACATGGGAATATGTCCTTTTATTAAATAAATGTAAGTGTTTCTCCATTATATACCAACATTTTCCCTTTATTTCATGAGTTCTAAACTAGTGACATTTATCATGGATGTTGAGCTTCAGATCAAAAGCTGCAGGGGGTTGGAAGAGTTTAAGGAGCAAATGCAAATCTAACATATCTGTAATATGGACCAGCAGAAGGAAAAAAACAAGTCTTAAACCGTCTCTAGATGATATGAATATTGAATAGTAATTTTTATTTGCTTATGCAAATCAGTAATTTCAGATATTCAAGCCATCCAGAAGGTTTAATAATCTATGGGGACGGGGTATCGTCACACAGCATAACACAAGGAACAGCGAAACAAGCCAAACAGCAGGAGGCTTCATATCTCTGTTATAGAGAAGCTGTTTGGAACCAACAGCTCATAGTGTGAGCTACATGAAGCATCATGTTTAGTCTTAGTTTGGCAAAACGCGTATACATGGACTGTAGTCTCGTGCTTACTGTAAATCAGTGTGTACATGCAGCAGGTCAGTAACCAGATTTCTCCCCTACCTCAGACCTTATTTGGAGCATGGCTTTAGTATCATAATTGTCATTTTGCAAGGACAGTTGTGATGCTAAGCAGTCTGGTTGTATGAGGTACTTCTCCATAGTTACTGTATTACTACAATAGATGGAGTTTGGAGAAACAGGCATTAGTACCAACATGGGAACAAAGCTATGTTCTGCTGTGGACGTATTTTAGACACCTGAAAAAAATCTGTTTAAGTGTTCTCTATATTTAGAATATTTAAGTAATAAATACTTTCCAGTATATACGTGTTAACGGCCGATAGCAGCAATCGTTAACATTTTGAATTTTTTACAGTTAGAAATATACTACTAATAAACTCTACATCTTCTGTCGCAAACTAAAAACAAATTAAAATTGAATTAAATGAAAAACTGCACAAACACGTTAGGTTTTTAAACTTTACGTTAAAGTTTGGTTGACTGTGGAGGAATGGACAATAAAAAGTATGTATTAATGAACTGATCATAGAACAACAGGCTGTTAGCAGCCACAGGTATGATGTTGTGTTTCCCCTCACTGAAGAGAAGAGCATGAACGCAACGCTGTGATGCTGAACTTACTTTATATCCATTGCCAACAATAACAATGTATATCACATAAGGATGCATGAAATATAAACCTAGGATGAGAAAAAATAAGACTTTGCCCTTCTGCCATAACAAGGTTTTGTCTCAGCCCAAAAAAGAGAAAAATAAAATCACAGTAGTCACAGGTTGTCAAATTTGATTTCGATGGTCAAAACTGACTTTCAACCTGAAAGTCCAACATTGATTGGTTACTGGCCTTAACGACGGTTTCTTCTTTAAAGAGCACTGAGTACATGTAGCTTCATGACGGGCCATGAGCCATAAGGTTTAATTAACTTACATTTTTAATTGGGGAAAGTTCAAACGCGCTGTAAGGTCCTCTTAATCGCCACCAGGTGGTGCTGCTGACCCGTTTCTGTTACTTTGAGTTGAAGGTATCCTAATCTTTACTTTTGAGTAGTAGAAGATAATCTGAGCTAAAAACGTGAAGCTACAAATACACTCAACAAACTAAGACTACTACAAATACACTCAACAAACTAAAGCAGCTACAAATACACTCAACAAACTAAAGCAGCTACAAATACACTCAACAAACTAAGACTGCTACAAATACACTCAACAAAATAAAGCAGCTACAAATACACTCAACAAACTAAGACTGCTACAAATACACTCAACAAACTAAAGCAGCTACAAATACACTCAACAAACTAAAGCAGCTACAAATACACTCAACAAACTAAGACTGCTACAAATACACTCAACAAACTAAAGCAGCTACAAATACACTCAACAAACTAAAGCAGCTACAAATACACTCAACAAACTAAAGCAGCTACAAATACACTCAACAAACTAAAGCAGCTACAAATACACTCAACAAACTAAGACTGCTACAAATACACTCAACAAACCAAAGCAGCTACAAATACACTCAACAAACTAAAGCAGCTACAAATACACTCAACAAACTAAAGCAGCTACAAATACACTCAACAAACTAAGACTGCTACAAATACACTCAACAAACTAAAGCAGCTACAAATACACTCAACAAACTAAAGCAGCTACAAATACACTCAAGCAGCTACAAATACACTCAACAAACTAAAGCAGCTACAAATACACTCAACAAACTAAAGCAGCTACAAATACACTCAACAAACTAAAGCAGCTACAAATACACTCAACAAACTAAAGCAGCTACAAATAAAACAAACTAAAGCAGCTAAATACAAATAAATACACTCAACAAACTAAAGCAGCTACAAATACACTCAACAAACTAAAGCAGCTACAAATACACTCAACAAACTAAAGCAGCTACAAATACACTCAACAAACTAAAGCAGCTACAAATACACTCAACAAACTAAGACTAAAGCAGCTACTCAAAAACTACACTCAACAAACTAAAGCAGCTACAAATACACTCAACAAACTAAAGCAGCTACAAATACACTCAACAAACTAAAGCAGCTACAAATACACTCAACAAACTAAAGCAGCTACAAATACACTCAACAAACTAAAGCAGCTACAAATACACTCAAAATACAAACTAAAGCAGCTACAAATACACTCAACAAACTAAAGCAGCTACAAATACACTCAACAAACTAAAGCAGCTACAAATACACTCAACAAACTAAAGCAGCTACAAATACACTCAACAAAATAAAGCAGCTTCAAATACACTCAACAAACTAAAGCAGCTACAAATACACTCAACAAACTAAAGCAGCTACAAATACACTCAACAAACTAAAGCAGCTACAAATACACTCAACAAAATAAAGCAGCTTCAAATACACTCAACAAACTAAAGCAGCTACAAATACACTCAACAAACTAAAGCAGCTACAAATACACTCAACAAACTAAGACTCGAGATTGAGCTGCTCCAAGCAAAAAATACAAATGTAGAAATACTCTCTCTCTCTCTCTCTCTCTCTCTCTCCCTCTCTCTGTGTGTCTCCCCCTCTCTCTCTCTCCCTCTCTCCCCCCTCCTTCTCTCTCTCTCTCTCCCCCTCCCCCCCCTCTCCCCCCCCCTCTCTCTCTGTGCATGTGTTTGTGCTTGAGACAGCTCCAGCCAGTCAGACGCCAGCAGCAGAGCTCGAGCCCGCTCCGCTTTGTGACCGTTCAGTGATCTGGTCCTCCAACGGGAGGCTGAACTGTGCACGCGCACAGAGAAGCACGGAGAGGTCCGCGTGCCCGTTCCCCGGTGTGTCCTCAACCCGAACCAGGACCGGCTGCTGTGAGGCTTCATGTGAGCAACATCACTGTGATGACTTCTGCATGTGTGGACGCTCCTGACAAGTGATCACTAACCCAAACTGAAGATCCACAAAGACTCTCCTGTTAAAGACTGCCTCAGAGCCGGACTCTATGACGTCACAGGTCAGACTGCATTCAGGGTGTTAATCTGCTCCTGAAGAAGTGCCACCCTGTTCCTGTGCTGTTCACATTATTCTGTCCAGCAGCTGAGGCTCCGCTGCAGCCGACCCGTGCTCAGTGTGTGTGTGTGTGTGTGTGTGTGTGTGTGTGTGTGTGTGTGTGTGTGTGTGTGTGTGTGTGTGTGTGTGTGTGTGTGTGTGTGTGTGTGTGTGTGTGTGTGTGTGTGTGTGTGTGTGTGTGTGTGTGTCAGTGTGTGTGTGTGTGTGTGTGTGTGTGTGTGTGTGTCAGTGTGGGTTATTCACAGTGCTGCTATGCAGACTGACTGGAGCCACGCTCAGACAGCTCCACTGTAACCCCAGAGCTCACAGCTCTGAGGCACAGAGAGAAACCTTACAGCCGAGGGGAAAGCTCCCTGGGCAAGTCTCGAACCAGAGGGAGGACTCGTGCGCACGAGCAGATGTTACACAGCTTTGTGTACTAATGTGGATTATTCAGGATGCTGCTATGCAGACAGAGTGGAGCCGCAGAGGATCTGCTGCTAGAGTTGGAGTAACACTCAGTTCTGTCGGTGCAGTTGATCAGCTTGTGTTACACTGTTGGCAGCTGGAGGTCTGTCAGGAAGGAAGGGTTTTTAACACTCATACTGGTTAAGTATGGCTACATTATGAGTTGGAAACACTTACATAGACTTGGACCAAACGTTGTGTCTGAAATACAAAAAGTCCCCTTTTTCTGACTGAGATGAAGCCAATGCTTCCAGCAGGTAAAGCTTCTGAAAGATGGCAGTGAGACTTTGTGGAATTGAAACAGTTTTGAAGGCTTTGCATTTTACACACGTAGCTTAGCATTCTGCATAGTTGGAACTAGATTTGTTGTTAAAATTTCACTTCAAAGCTTGTAAGTTACACTAATTGTTGGGAAATGAAGAACCCTCATCCGCTGAGTAACACCTGGAGTAGATCCATTAACAAGGACCCGGTGCTGATCTCTGTGCCAGGCACTACCAAGAAGTTCAAGAGGAAGTCTCGGGAGCCTAAAAGGCTTTACAGCGGCCCTGAGCCTGACACGGGGACAACCTACACTGAGAACCTGTCGGATGTGAACTCGCTGGATGACACCCAGGCAGAGGGGTGTGATGTCAGCAGGTCGGCTCCTCTACAGAGACAGCTGATGATGTCACAGGAGGGGATGGCCAGTACTGCAGGGATTCTGTCCGGACTACCAGAGGGCAGCATGGCTCCAGCTCAGAGCAGCGCCATAGACATGAGAATTGGCATCAACGTGCCTGCCAAACTGTCCCGGTTACCAGCCTCTCCGTTCTCCAACTCTGAGATCTCCCACTGGCCCACCGCCATCTCCCAGCCTCTGTCCAACAGGCTCAAAGTGGGCCTCCGCTCCGCTTTCCCTCTGTCGACATCATCCAGCAGCAGCCACGGACATTCTCCCAACCACCAGGCCTTCTCCCTGGAGCCCCACACCTCAGCGCTGCCTGTCCCCAGAGCCTGTCCCCAGACCTCCCAGTGTTACGAGTATGGGGAGCCCGATGACCAGTCCCCTAAGGTGAATGTGTGGAGTAACACTGAGAAATATATATATATATAGAGAGAGATTTTCAAACTGTTGGTCAGACAAAACAAGACATTTTTACCTTAGATGGAAAATAACCAATATATTAATCTGTAATGAAGATAATCTGTAGTTTAGGGATTAAGTGCATTGTACCTATATGATTGTTATATCAGTACAGCTCCAGAGTAAATGTACTTTCATATGCTTTGTAATCAAGCAGTCCTTCTACTGCTTCAAGCTGCCTTGGTTTCTGGATTCTATTAAGAACTCAGTACAAAACATCTGGCTCAACCCTTCTTCTGAGTTCCCAAATCTTTTTTTCTTAAAGTAAAAACAATATCCGCCAACCTAGTGAGGTAAAACATTTCTAACAAAATGACAAAACAATACAATATATTTAATAAAAATGAATATTAGGTTAATGTTTCTTCATCCTTTGCTGTAGTTCGCTGCACATGATCCAACGGTTGATTATGGTGAGGTATTAATCAGGGTTTGGTTGAAAACTATCCACTGATTAACTGGTTGGATGCTTTTATTGTGAAAAAGGTATAGAAGATGCAAGTAAACCACTTTACCTTGATGTGCTGTGGAAAACCCCCTTTGAGGGACTTGTGGGTTAATAGCTCTGTTCCAAGTTCAATAATATGGTGCCGTTGTTTAGTTCAGTCAAACAGAAAAACCAATGTCCTTCTGCTCTCAGGAGTCTCCCAGGAAGCGGGTCGGGGTGGGTGCTGATGGACCTGGGCGTCTCCCAGAGGTCAAAGCCGTTCAGCAGACCAGGAGGCTTCTAGCCAACGCCCGAGAGAGGACGCGTGTCCACACCATCAGTGCTGCGTTCGAGGCCCTGAGGAAGCAGGTCAGACTCACAGCATACACTGAAAACACAACACGCACAAACTACAATGTATGCACGAGCTCAAACAGGTTTGGGTTTTTGGTAAATATGTTTAAGGTGGCCTTAGTATGCAGACACTGACTATATACTGCAGGAAATAAAACAAGAAGAAGATATGTGATCTGTGAGTGAAGTGAATACAGGTTCTCATGCAGAGCAGCAGTATGGGCCAGCACAGACAAGACATTCTATCAGATCAGATTTTAAAATATGCTGATTGCACAGGTTTACCGCTGCAGTCTTGCTTAAAAGAGCACAAAGCCTCATGAATCTTTTGTCACCATGCCATTAACCTCCACTGCCACCCAAAACTCATAGAAGCTTGAAGGAGCCATGCTGTTGCATTGGGTGACATTTATTCCTCTCAGATTATCGAGCCGGCAGTGGAGTTTTAACACAATACTGAGCACACTGATCTACTCATAAAGAACATGCAGTGGCAGAATGGAAACTGCACTCTCCGGGGCAAGTGAAATGCCACGTCGGATGAGTAAATAGCAACTCACTTGCCCTATGGAGCAATTGGTAAAAAGGGATTGAGCTATCTTGCTTACTTCTCATCTCGTGACAAAATGGAGGTGGGTAAAGAAAAAGTTTCTGAGCTGGAGCGCAAGCGAGCATTTAGGTTACCCTGGAAACAGGTTGTTGGGTGGCGTTGGAGGATGGGGATAATCTCCAACTATGTGTTGTTTATGAAGCTTTTTTATATCTTTATTGAAGAGTGTGGCCTTTCAGTTTCAGAGCTTGACCCATTGATTGCGCGATTTATAATGCTTTGCCTCAAAACTCTATCTTCGAACTTAACCAGCCCCTGTCTGTCATTGTATTAGTGTGGGTTATTTTGACAGGGTTATTGCACAAAAAAATCTGAGAGCAACGGAGAAATCTGAGAGCAGACATTTCACGAGCTCACAGACTGAGGATGAGGAGAGGGGCTGAAGATGGAGCCAAAGAGGTCTGTGTAAGCAACAACTTATCAGAGAGCAAGCTTACAGTTTGAGCAGAAGCAGAGCAAATCTAAGCGCCAGCAGGGTGGGAGGACATGGTTTTGTGGGAAAAACCACAAAATCTGTAAATGAAGTAACGCAGTTTGCCTCAAGTTTGAGAGAAAGGCAGACTAAACATGACAATTAGTTTATGTTGCTATTTCATAACCACTAATAAATAAAACAATTTGTAACGGGGCAAGTAATAACTGACTGTGAGCAGGTAGATTTCTGTCAGTGGTCTGCAGAGATGTCCTGGTCCACACGTCAGATTCTACAGACTAAAGAAAACTTAACTTAAAACTAAAGAAAAACTTGGTTTGTACAAATCCCTTCAAAAATCACACAATCATCATGTTGATATGTTTTTAGATGAAACAGAGAATGGATGGATGTACTTTATGGTGCTTGTGCCAGCGAAGCAGATCAGTCTGAACAGAAAGAAACAGTTTTCACGGAGCCAGCCTTCTTACCCAGTTTATTAAGTCTGTTGGTTCCAATGCTGCTCCCCCAGCAGGCTACAACACAGTACACTGGCCACATCAGACTGATGGAAGATTTCCAACATCTTGGTTCACACGTTGAATGATCTCAGCTTCCTCAGGAAATGGATTCTGCTCATCCCCGTATATTTTAATATACAGGCTCAGTTGGTCTTAATATAATAATAATATTAACAAGTGATCATTCCCTCTAAAATTGCAGATGATATTGCCATTGCAATATCTGTCAAAATAATTGCAATAAGATATTTTCTCCCAAAAATTACAACATTGTGTGTGTTCTACACATTTTCTATTTTTTTTTACTTTACTTTTACTTACAAATAATGACCACTTAGAGTAACTTATAATCACATTCAAATGCATTATATCAGTGATTATTATTAAAATAAATAAAGTAAAAAGAATATAATGTATTACAACTATGAGATTTATAATACACTATGATCCTTGAGTTAGTGAACAGCAGGTATAAAACATTATAAAATGCTTTATAACATGTTGTTATAATTATTGTTATAAAGCAATATTTATGGGTGCTTATAACTGTAATTCTACAGGGCTATACGCAGATTATAACTCATGATAAGTATGTTTATAAGTCATCACAGACATGGGCGTCCTCCTTACTGGTCTACTTAAGAAAACCAATGAGGAGAATTCTAACAACGGATGTGGACATTTCTTGGTTTCACACTGAACACAAACAGTGGTCTCCTGGGTGAAAGTCTTGTCTTTGTTTGAGTCATCCACCCCCCCCTCCCACTTGCCTTTAGAGGACTTTCTCGATTGTTCTGCTCGCTACTATACCATGTAACTTTCTATAATGCTATAATACCGTGTAACTTTCTATAATGCTACTATACCATGTAACTTTCTATAATGCTATAATACCATGTAACTTTCTATAATGCTATAATACCAAGTAACTTTCTATAATGCTATAATACATGTAACTTTCAACAGTCACTCGATACACTACATCACCTGCTCTTTACGTCGCTCGTTGGACTACGTCGCTTGCTGCAAAAAACGTCCACATCCAACATATTTGCGGTTTGCAGAAATTACAACATTTTCATTCCCAACTCCCTCTATTTACTCCACTCTCCAGGTGCCATGTTACTCCTATGGGCAGAAGCTATCCAAGCTGGCAATATTACGTATAGCCTGCAACTACATCCTGTCCCTGGCTCAGTTGGCTGACCTGGACTACGGTCCGGACCACAGCAGTCTGAACTTCTCTCAGTGTGTGGAGCAGTGCACCAGGACCCTGCAGGCCGAGGGCAGGAGCAAGAAGAGGAAGGTGAGACTGCACCACGCATAATGTCTACTGCACCAATTCCATCAATGCAACAAGAGAGTCATGTCTTTACTCACCACTCTGCTGAGAGCACCTTCTCTTTACATTATTTAAGTCCAATCTTTTTTACTTTACAATCTTTTTGTTGGCTCTTAAGCTACTGTCCATGAAACTTGGGAAGCTGTGTAAATGTATATTGTACCCTAATGTAGCATGTGAGCCATTATAGTACAATAGTTCAATAGTTTTTTTACCTTGCCTTGATTTGTGCTGGACATGCCCCCAACATTTTATTTGAGAACCTACAGTATGCCATCTCCAGCAGACCCAACTAACCTGGTCCCTGTTTCCCATTGAAAATCAATGTTAGCAGTGATGAAAATAAATGTTTCATACCTGGAATTTTTCATGAAATGAAAATGAAGCTCTATGTTCAGTCCACATTCTACAGCTTTCTGCTTGCTGCCCTTTTTTAAATTTTTGTTAGTGGGTGAAAGTTTAAGAAAGTAAACTTTGATTATAATCTTTAGGGGCCCATATCGTAAAAGAGAGATTTATCATTTTCCACAATTTTTTTCCATAAAGCAGCAGTGATATAAAAATACTTTCAAAGTACTGGAACGTTCAATCCATGGAGAAGTACACACTGCCCGGAATCAGAAACTGTGCCAATTGTGATGTCACAACTATACAATATATAGACCACTATAGACGTATTTATAGACGTTCTCAATTTATCCCAGTATATTTAAGGGAGACTGTTTTTATAGACAGTTCATTTTTTTTTTTTTTTCAATTCAGTTTACTTTGTATAGCCCAGAATCACAAATTACAAATTTGCCTCAGAGGGCTTTACAATCTTTACACATGAGACATCCTCTGTCCTTAGACCCTCACCTCCTCTGTCCTTAGACCCTCACATCCTCTGTCCTTAGACCCTCACATCCTCTGTCCTTAGACCCTCACCTCCTCTGTCCTTAGACCCTCACCTCCTCTGTCCTTCCCTCACATCGGCACAGGAAAAACTCCCCTAAAAACCCCTTTAACAGGGAGAAAAAAGGAAGAAACCTCTGGGAGAGCGACAGAGGAGGGATCCTTCTCCCAGGATGGACAGAATGAACAGCATAACAGAGATACAACACATTCAATGTATATGACATAAATGATTCATATACAGTACCAGTCAAAAGTTTGGACACACCTTCTCATTCAACTACTTTGAAGAATCTAAAATATAAAACATATTCTGGTTTGTTGAGCATTTGTTTGTTTACCACATAATTCCATATGTGTTCCTTCATAGTTTGGATGTCTTCAATATTAATCTACAATGTAGAAAAAAAGAAATAAAGAAATAAAGAAAAACCATTGAATGAGAAGGTGTGTCCAAACTTTAGTTTGGTACTGTAATAAGAGTAGAAAGCAGAGTAACAGATTTATTTTTTATAATTATGAAATAGGGAATAGTAATAGTAATGTGACTAATAATAATAATGGTAGTAGCAGTGGGTGTCAGCCGGCTCACAGCAGGAGGCACGACTACGGTCCAGGTACCACAACGATTCATGGAAACCTGCAAAGCGAGAAAGCAAAAAGGGCTTCAGGGTGGACGCAAAGCTAATATGCGTAATGGTTCAGGTAATAGTAATAGTAATGTGATTAGTAATAATAATGGTGGTAGCAGTTGGTGTCAGCAGGGTCGTAGCAGGAGGCACGACTACAGTCCAGGTACAGCCACGATTTATAGAAGCCTGCGAAGTGAGAAAGCACAAAGACTCCAGGGTAGAAGCAAAGTCAATAAGCGTAATAGTACAGGGAATAATAATAGTAATGTGACTAATAATGATAATGATAATGATGAGTTAATCATTCCTTGTAGTGACTTTTAATAAAACACATAGTTTTGGGGGTTTCAGATCTTCCTAAAGGATAGTGGGTATGGTATCACCTGCTACAACACTTCCTTTGTGCAGTAGAAGTGAGTCTGAGCATAAAGCAGTAATGTCGGTGTTTTATCACAGGCAGAGCAGACGGTCACACTGAGCCAGACATTAGCTACAAACAGCAGAGCCACAGACTGACCAACAACCTACATTAGCTTTCCCACGTCTCCTTCGTATTCAAATAACAAACATGAACACAAGTTGTTCTTCACCTTAGCTGGTTGAACGAGCCACCAAACAGACCTTCACAGGGGAACAGTGCTAACGTCAGTTTGCAGGCTAGCTGCTAGCCTCAGCATATTAGGCAGCATGTTAACTAGCTGCAAATGTAATTTATAAGTAATTTAATAACCATTAATAAGTAGGCTGCTGCACAAGTTTGTTCACTTTGGCCCTCTCATCGGTTTAACTCGGACTACCGTTCAGCCTGCCAGGAAATTCGTTCTTTTTCGTTCACTTAATAAAAAAAATACATTTGCCCTGTTTTCTGAATTAATGAGATAATTATCTTGGTTATTCTCAAAAAAGATTTCATAAAAAAAATCTGCTGTTTTTCTAAATTCCTAAAATACCTTTTTTCTTCCTTTTAATACAAAACTACTAACAAACACTTTTGGGCTTTCCCTTTTGCTACAAAAGAAGGGCTCGGTAAATGTGATTTCATACATTCAATGCCCTTGTGGTTATAAAATATATATATTTCAACGTGAGCAAGCTCAGATTGAAGATTTTCATTTATGAGATTCACACTATTGCAGTCATATTGCTCTTTTAGATGTTAACTAGCTGAGAGCTCTTTCCCTGCTCGCTGGCTGTTTCTCCCCGTGTGCATGCTAGCAGTGTGTGTGTGTGTGTGTGTGTGTGTGTGTGTGTGTGTGTGTGTGTGTGTGTGTGTGTGTGTGTGTGTGTGTGTGTGTGCATGCGTGTGTGCACGTGCGTGTGTGTATGTGTTCTCAAAGTTCCAGACACCAGATGTTTAGAGTGGAAGGGAAGTGGAGCTGGCGCCATGAAGGGCAGAGGGCAGCGAGAAGGCACGCGAACTGAAACCACACAAGCGCGCGCACACACACACACACACACACACACACACACACACACACACACACACACACACTTGGCACATTCCCCCAGCAGTCTCTCCAACACATTCCCCCACTCTGCCTCTCCAGGCCATCTGCTCCAACATACTTTGAAACAAGGAGGGGAAAAAACACAGTCATCATCAGCCTGTCAGACATCAGCAGCTGGTGGAAAGACAGGGGGGGGGTAGGTGTGTGTGTGTGTGTGTGTGTGTGTGTGTGTGTGTGTGTGTGTGTGTGTGTGTGTGTGTGTGTGTGTTTGAGGGGTGGGGGGGTCACTTTTTTTATTTTCCTCAGAGCCACTGAGTCTGTGTGCACAGTTAGCAGGAAAAAAGACTTTTTTTTCTTCATTGTGAACTGGATTCTTGCACCATAAACCTGAGGTCCAAAATATCCTAACTGGAACTCATTTCAATACCAAGAGTCTCTACTACTCACACTGTACAGGAAGTGAAGAAAGAAGTACATGTTGTACTTAATAAAAGAGCACCTTAAAACTAAATTATAATTTTTTTTTACTGTGCACATAATCTCCTTGATTGCACATTTCTCTGCTTAAAAACATCTTGATTTAAATGTGTCTGCTGTGGCAGGCCAACTGCTGTGAAATATATATATATATAGGTTAACAAACCATAATGTTAGCTGTGATAAACAGCATGGCTACAGATATATAGAGACCCTCCTCCTGTCTAACAGATACCTGGGTGTTTTTTTATTTTCCCAATAAATTAATAAATTTGAGTTGACTCCTCTCTGTGGTCTCACAGAATGTTTCGGTGCTAATCTTGTGATCTTCTTACCATGTTGAATATGTATAATATGTAAATGTAACATGTATAATATTACTTCACGCATTCTCAGTTAGTTTTCTGGTTCCTGTCATTCAGAATTCATTTCTTGCTATTTTGACAGCTTGATTTACAATGCACATACAAAGTATTGACTTTACAGACATAAACTACAAGAAACATTTTCCTTGCGGAAAATGTTTCCTCCTAACTTACCCACGTACATCTCCCAATTTCTATTTTGTATACACATCTATGAACTGGAATAGTAACACCTTGGGACAGGTGCAAAATGTAGATAGATCTATGTTCACTGCATTCAGAAATTATCCAAACACTTCACTTTTTCATATTACGTAGCTAAATACATTTTCCCCTCAACCATCTACACTCAATAATCATAGTGGCAAAGCAAAGACACGATAAGGGGGACAGCTATCTTTTGCTCTCTCCAGAGCCAGAGCCCGTACATGAACCCAATCGGACATGTTTGATTTTAGACCGGGTCCTGGCCGTGCCACTCAAGGACATTAACAGAGTTTAGAGTCCCTCTTGCATGGTCTTGGCTCTGTGCTTAAGGTCGTTGTCCTGTTGGAAGGTCAACCTTCAGCCCAGTCTGAGGTCCTAATGTAGACTCTGATGAGCTCCAGTGTCGCAGTACGATGTGTAAACATCCAAATCCCAGTCTGAATTCCCTCAAAACTTCACAGACAGACAAACCCAGGAACTTTTTGAACTGAGATCAAAGTAGCCTGCAGTCAATCTCACAACTTCCAGTTTAGACTGTTCTGATGGACTCATTCCTCTCTGTGTTTCAGGAGTGACGCCGATAGCAGTGGACCGGTCCAACATGATAACCTCCGACAAAGCTAAGAGGATGCAGACTGGAATGGACAGATGAAGATAACGAAAGAGTGAAAAGGATGAACTTTTTTTCCATCACTCATTAGTAACTAACATCAATACCTGACTCTGAGGTGGAATGATGGAGTTCTGTGCGTAAAGGCCCACGAACAACAACCGACTTAAAGACAGAGATGAAAAAAGGGACTTCAAAGATCAGCCCACAGAATCCCTCTGCAATAAACTCTGCTCAACTCAACATACAGCTGCACACATTACACTACTGTGCTCCAATTCTGAGGCACCGTGGCTTTGTCAGTATGTATGTAAGAATGTATTTCCTGGCAACGCTCACTTTTGAGCTGGTAAAAACCATCACGAGCATGAAGCTCATCTGGTCGCAGGTTTAAAAAGCTCTAAAACAACGTCAGTTTAATGAGGATAAAACATTCAGCTCATTCATTAAGCCGTTTTAATGGTAGATGTTTTATAGTTCATAATCCTGTTATATTTCAAAATATGCAAATCATGTTTATTCAACACAAATAAAAATATTTGAAAAAAGTGTTATTCACTGTGATTTTTCACAAACACTTTGCTGATACAAAAGAACTACAATACATGTGCATTTATATTGAAGGAACAGTGTGTATTATTAACGGGGATTTATTGGCACAAATTGAATATAATACTCCGACTCTAGAGAGAGCCTTTTGCTTTTTTTTGTTACCTGAAGGCCACCGTAGTGGTTGCAATCTGCAATGTCACCACTAGGTGGCACTAAACCTCAAACCCTGCTCCTTTCAAGGCCATATTAAACTGTAACCATAACAAGCGTTAATTATTCCATAATACAGGTCAAACCCAAAAAACACTGGATTCACTGGATTTCAAATAATACAACTTGATGGCTTCTTTCATTAGAACCTCCCTGCCTGATTATTATGAAGCTACAACAGTGACAGTAAACTTTGGCAATGAAAATTAGACCTGAAGTGAATAAAGAAAACGTTGGCATTGAAATGCTTGTATTAGATAAGTTGTTTTGGCACTGAATAAAAATAAAACACAGGCATAAGAAATTGCTTCATGCTATTTACACAGTTTTTTACGAGGCCATTTTTTTCCCACTGATCTACCATCTATATCGATCTATACTCTGCATACTGAGGAGAGAACGGCACGTCCTCATTGTATTTTGAATGCCTAAATCTACCGTCACTGTTCTTTCCCAAAGATAATTGCCCATATCCTTCATTCACCACAACCCCCTCACAGCTGTGATCCTCTGATCATCAGTGTTATTTTATCACACCTGACAAAGCTCCTCCAGAGCCACAGAAGACATTATACAACTGTTTCCACAGGCCGAGTGCTACTTCTCAGGTCATGAGGAGTGGGGACCCAGAGGACTTTTAACTATGACCGACCAAAAGAACGTGACTCATAGATGCAACAATCTTTTCAAAAAAGTATGTGTTGGAAATGTGCAACCTCAAAGCCTTGATGGCAGTCTGTCACTAAACAGAAGGAAGAAGAGGAGTTGAGGGGCTGGACTGGCGTAACAGTCTATATCTCAGATAATTATCAGCTCAGAAAGAGAGGCAACAGGGGGAAAAATCAAATAAAACCTCTGCTTGTAGCAGGAGGTATTTAAGATTATACCTAGCTACTCTTATAAGGACAAATGAATGAGAGAGTAAGATGAACCAAAGAGGCAGAATTCTAGAGCTCAAAGTTCCTCAAACCCTTTCATCACCAAAGCGAGCATGTATATGTGGGTTTTTTTAATGGGGAAACCCCACTAAAAATAGGCATCAGTCTTCTTTCCCATTGCTATTAGACGGGCAGGCTTTCTGTTTTCTCTTCTGGAGAGCGACGTCAGACGGCACCAGAAGCAGATTTAGTAAATATTTCCACTATTTACTATTTAGTAAATAGTGAAAATCTTATGGTGGCTGCTTGTTTTCTTTATGTTTCTTATTCAGGCTCTCTTTCCAACTCTCAAACCAGAGCTGATGATTGTTGGAACAGTACAGAGACTGACAGACAGATTTGACAAGTTTATTTTGTTTTTGTTTAAATTGAATGAATTGTGTCTCGATGATCAGCGAGGTGAGATCACTGTGGTCTGACTGGAGTCTGGTGTCTTTGAGGAGATAATATTAATACATTCTCATCATTTTCCAAATCCCTGTTGATTTTATTTATAATATATTCACTTCAATGTGCTTCACATAGCATTAAGCCGTTAAAGTGTCCAAATATGTTTCCATCCAAAAAACAGCCTTAAATCCTGCAGACTCATTTGTCTCCGGAATGAATGCCTGATTATAATCTTTCCCACTGAAGGCAGAGGCCAGATGTTCGTGGGTGTTAATGGGTTTTTGTCCAGTGTGAAAGTTGCTTTACTTCAGAAGGGAAAGAATAGATGAGGAGAGAATAGAGGAGAGGCACCAAGGTCAAGAAGAGAAGCTGCTCAATCCCAGACAGGAGGTTGCTTCCCGAAACAAGTACACTAAAGAGGAGGGAAGTGAATCATGACTTCATATGTGCTGACTCAGCAGAGAGAGCATTTAATAAGAAAGGTCAATCTACAGGAGAATTTATATTTGAAAGCAATACAGAATGTCTTGAGAGCCTTACTGCATTATATTCACTAATTCATATTTTCTTTATTGTCCCCTACCAGCTGAATTACGTGTTTTCAGTTATTTAAATTATGCATAAAAATTCACAAGAATGCAGAACATTTCAAAGGTGAGGACCCACCGCATTCTATTCCTGTGAATAACCATGTGATCACTTGGGAGTTGCTCTTAAAGGTTGCTTTAACATTTAGATGTTGAGTAAATTGTCTTTATATTGTACTTTATAACTTCAAATTGGATTTCCTCCCTGCACTCAGTCTTTGTGCTAACCTTAACACATTCAGGATGTCTTACTGACTGCACAGAGATCAGGGTCAAACCCCAAACTAGCATATCTCTCAAAGTGTCACATTCCATTTGACATCATGTTGGGGTTCAAAACAAACGTTTATCAGAGCGTGCCTCATGATCACTCCTTATTGAAAGCACAGAATGAGCAGGTTGATAACTCAGCTCAGTCCACCGTCCCGTCCGCTGCTGAGTGTTGTTTATAAACACACAATATTTTGAGCGGGAAAAGTCTGTTGGGATCTTCTTAGTCTCGTCAGTGGACCGCACAGATGTCCAGTATACAGAATTTGGCTCTACAGGTGGGACAGGGGACTCTGCTGGACAACCAGGTCTCAGGTCTCTGCTGGTCTTGGCGGCTGGCGAACCATCGACCGAGACAGGACAGACACCACATGGGTCTGCAGAAACACTGCTGGCACTCTGACTCGTTATCGGATCCTGTAAACAAACAGCAGTCCCAGGGTCAGAATCAGAATCACACAGAACAGCTAAGCTGCACAGGAACAACAACACACGTCAGTTGCTAACAGATCTCTACATCCTGCTAGATCACTACGGCACATGTGCAAACTAGTACTACACTCCTGTGCTTAAACACTCGTATGCATCCTATTCAGCCTTGATAATGCTACACTGTGAACACCAAATCTGTGCTCAAATCAGCAGCAAAAGAGAGCTAGTTAGCGTTAGCAGCCAGTGGGCAGCACAGTCTTTCTTGGCTAAATAAAGGAGCCAAGAGCTAACATTACAGAAGTTGCACTGAGTAACATGATAACACATTCAAGCTCTATTCAGGAAAAATGAGTATTGGGCGAAGGTGAATTATAACGTTATCATGATGAGTTCAAATGTAATCTTGTAAAGTGTAGTTTTGGAGAGAGTTGTTTGAAGGAGATATTTTCTATAAAAAAGATATTAGAGAGATAATTATAACCTTTTTGACTTTCTTACACTAGCTCTAAGCAGCTTACAATACATTAAATCTACTAATGCAACGATTGTTTTTTAATCAAATCAAATATTTTAACAAAAGTATAAAACATGCATCATCATTTTATTTCCTTATGACTTGAATCTTTTATGCAAATAACCACAAAAGGTTACAATAACAAAGGAAAAATATAACATTTAGAATTTATGAAAGTTACCACTGACTTCGAGATGGTGGAGTCAGAGTATATATATATATATATATATATATATATATATATATATATAAATATATATATATATATATATATATATATAAACTTTGTATAAGCCAATACAAAAGTTCTGCTATTGGAATCTGGAAAGAAAAATATTATTGGGTTAGGGTTAGGGCTCTCTCTCTCGCTCTCTCTCTCTCTCTCTCACCTTCAGCCTGGCAGAGTCTGACCAGCTTGGTGTTTGCTGGAACCTGCATACACCCTATACATGGCTCCACCTCCTGTGTGTGGAGAGAGAACGTTCCTCTGAATCATTTTTGCATTTTCATACTGATCATGTGCTCAGGATTTAAACACCCACACAGTAGTGTACCTGCCCACTGGGGAGTGTGTAGGGTTGATTGAGGTCCACCTGAGCTCTGAATGTCTCCAGGAAGAGCTCGCTCATGGTTTGGTGGATCACTACATTGGGAGAGCTTCTGATTGGAGCATGGAGCTTCTCCCTGAGCTCTGCATACTCTGTAGAGAGGAGCCTGGAAACAGTGGGAAAGGAACAAGGTATGTGCTGTTTGTCCTGACAGCTCACCACACACTGACACATACACTAACACACACACACACTGACACACACACACACACACACACACACACACACACACACACACACACACACACACACACACACACACACACCTGATATCAAAGGGTCTGACAGCAGGGTTGATGCTTTCCACTCTCAGGGTCAAGATCTGTGCTGGGGAGGCTGAGTCTGGACTCAGCTGGTGCTGCCTGGACTCTGTCACTGTCACATGACATTCAGTCTGTAGGGCCATGTAAACGTGATAGGTGGTCACCTACAGAAGGACAAAGACGGTCAGGCATGTGGATGAACAATATTCTTTAATAAAAATAAAAACAAATCTAATTTAAAATGTAAACAGAATGCCAACCAAGCAGATGACCGAAAGACTGGGAAATGTTCAGCGTGGTTTTATTCATTAGAGTCGTTGAAACGAATATTCTACATGAAAAGGAAAAAAAGATTTGATTCGATTGTAAAAGAAAACAGCACACTACCACTGCTTTCTGTGTCACAAGTTCTCATGTAGGCCTGGGCCACTGCACTGTCACTGCATGACGGGAGTCCCACAACGCCACTTTCATTGATGGAACATGCAAGGTTGGCTCGAGCTGAACGGGGAATGATTCAACAACAACCGTAACGATGGCAGAGAACCTGGCCACAGAGAGTGATTTGCACTCAGAGCAATCTAAAGAGCCACATTTAGACATACTTTAGATTTTGGTCTGCAGATGGCAAAAATGTGGAACCTCCAGCTAAATAAGCTACAATTAGCCATTACCATTTTGCCACCAGCAACATTAGCGCACATATTGGATATAAGGGCAGCAAGCCGCTGCATCTGCTGTCATCTTAAAGAAAAGGTGTCTAGAGTGGAGTTGATCCAGCAGCAATTTAATAGCACCATGAATTATATTTAGAACCAAAATGATACAAAATCATATTTAACCATTTTTAGGGTGATTTCACAAAATATAATCGCTTGAAGCGTTGAATGTCCGTTCTATATTCCGTAACACTTCAATCTAGCCAGCCAATCAGTCTTTAAATCATTTTTTTACTGGACAACTTGTGTGTCACCATTGCATGATAGTTGATAATTCATTCCTGTCATGCTGCTCAGAGTATTCAGTCTGCTGACAGCACAGAGTCTCTCTATAGCACAGTCCTGTTTATATGGAGCTAACAGCTAATATTAATCAAGACTGCATTGACTTGATTATGATGAATTCAAGCTCTATTCAGTACAAATGGATATTGCTGAAAATATCTCATAATACAAATGTGTTCTCATTTATACCAACTTGTCATGCCATGGGCCACGTGGAGTTAAAAGTATATAACCCTGGGCAATGTGCTATTTTTTATTTAAGATAATAATCAATGAGATAGTTTTAAGCACTCTGATGTGTACACTGTAAGATATTAAATGTCCTTTTCAAACCCCTGTAGTACTCTAACAGTGGGAGCTGCTGTTGGATGAAAAGCCAGAAACGTCTGATTCAGCGCTATTGATCGGGTGAGATTTAATCACATCAGCCCACTGGGCGGCTGTGGAGCAGAGTGCTTCCTGAGGTGATATACTGAATGGGATTTCAGGGCTTCTCCTCCAGACTGCCTAACTTTGCTGAACACCAGGGATATCTCCTGTCTGCTCACCTGTCATGGCCAAACAGCTGTTAATCAACACATTTTCTCCCAGAGGGAAATTGTGTTGATGGCATCTGGCAGTCTACACATATGGTGATAATGACACCTAGTGTTCATATTAAGAACCGCATTTAAATATAACCATATAAATGTAGGTGTCGTAGTTTGGTCACATCTCATTTCCACCAAAACATTGAAAACACAGATGAAGGTTCTTTGAACTCACCTTTAACACCCAGCTGTCAGTGACGATCACTCTGGCTCCAGGAGCCCCCGAAGCAAACTTGTCTATGCGTCTGAACTCTGTGTTGACGCTGGTTGCCACGGAGCCCCAGCCCGGGTGAGGAGGATGTATGTGGGCCTGCAAGGCCCGGCAGATTGGATGGTTGTGCCAGCGACGCCGAGACCAGTAGATGACGAGCGTCCAGCTGGTCAACTGGATGCAGAGAGAGAGGAGGAGAAACGCTCTCCAGCCGTCACTCACCTGGTGAGACACAACGGAAGGACACAGCTGAGAACTATATCTAAGAAGTACTGCCAAACTGCCATCAGAGAGGCTCCGCCCCTCATCAGGACGAGGACATATACAAGTCAAAGATTGTACATTTTATTGCTGAGGCAGAAATGGAAAATAATCCCTCAAAGCATTGTCTTACAAAATCCTTAAGATTTAGATAGCATTATGACTAAACAATGTTTGCACATAGGAATATTGCATAATAACTTGCTGACTATTTAAAGAAGACACTGTGCATTGTTTTTTTTATCATTATTATTATGGAGGAGGATGAAGTGTACAGTAGCTCTGTGGTTTCTCAGGAACTCTTGATGCCAATCCACAGAAAGGAATGAAACCGGTTCAGATGTGTTACAGACCAGTCAATGGTGCACTTCCTTTAATCCACAGTATTGTGATGCAGCTGCTCATACCGTAACTGTATAGTTATATTTAGAGAATTGTCTTTCTGTTCTTTCATGCTGGCCTAATTCTAGGTCTTCTTAAAATAACATCATTATTTAAGAGTTCACCTGAAGCCTTCAGCATCAGCATCAGCATCAGCAATAGCCTTTGACAAAACTGCACGGCTGCACAACATATCAAATATCAATAGGGATCACAATGTTGACTTCCCACAATTCAATGAACATGAGCAACCGCAATATTGATATTTGATCGACTGCAATATTGACGCTCAAACTCCGCTGCTTAACAAACTGTGTGCAAACCATTCAACAGCAGCCTGTGAGACACTCTCCTGACTGACGGACGCCGTCGAGAGTAGAAGAGGAATATGGGGTTCATTTTATGGGAAAACTAAAATACTTTTATTCAGGTGAAGAAGAATCCTTGCTTTTTAAGACTTATTTTGATGCAAAGATTAGCAGGAATGAATATAGATAGATATCTTGTAATCTAATTTAGTAATAGTGTTTGATGTCAATTCCAGATTTCCATTTTAGTTTAGAGGGTATGACTTAAATTTTGTTTCATATTTATTCTCATTATTATCTACCCGAGATCTTCCTAGGTGCCAGTGAATTGGTTTATTTTGTAAAAAGAAAAAAAAGGACCGTGCATAATGAAAGCATCGCTCTGTTGTTGGTTTTTTGGTACTTGTACTTCTCTAAGAGCTGCGCCATGAATAAAAAAGTCTTATTTTGATGCTAATATTTGTACATTAGTACATGAAGTAACGAATGCAGTGCTGTCTATTTAAATGAGAATTTACAACTGCAATATCAATGAATAATCTAGATGAATAATTGTGATCGTCATGTGACCGTAATCCTGCAGCCTTACTGGGAACGGACTAAAGCTGCTCCAGAGGAATTCAGGTCCACAATCACATTATGAAGTGTAATGTGTAGAGAATCCAGAGTGTGGACACAAATATGAGGGCGGACAGACAGACAGACAGATATACAGAGGTACAGACAGACAGACGTACAGACAGACAGATATACAGACTGACAGATGTACAGACAGACTGACAGAGGTACAAACAGACGTACAGACAGACAGACGTACAGACAGACAGACAGACAGAGGTACAGACAGACAGACAGAGGTACAAACAGACGTACACAGACAGAAACAGACGTACAGACAGACAGAGGTACAGACAGACGTACAGACAGACAGACAGAGGTACAGACAGACAGATATACAGAGGTACAGACAGACAGACAGACCGGCTGACCTGGTGAATGTATCCCAGGTTCTTCTCTGGAGCAGCGATACACATCCCCATGTAGTAACCTGGAGACAGACAAACACATTAGACATGAGCACAGCGCACATGATATGAACAACAGCACCAAGTGACCCCATCAGAGAAGGATCACATCCACTGCACCTCCCTACACCACACACAAACACGAAACCAGAAAAATAACATAATATTACAATGAAGCAACATTGTACTACTACATATACAAATATAAAAGGCTTGGTTCAGGTTTCGTAAGGGGGAAATGCATATCCATTTGTAGGCCTTTTGGCCAAAAGGAGTTTTGTTGTATTTAGATGATCACTTTCAGAGGACCGAAATCCTGTTGACAACTTCTACAGTTTTCAACCAATGAAAAAAAAAAAAATGTTGCCGCACGTAGTTCTTGCCTATTTCTTGTTTATCCATAACTTTGTTTAAATTACTTTTTCAAGCAAAGAGAGCAGGCAGCTATGTTTGAGGTCCGGTTTGAATGATGTACATGTAGCTACTATCCAATTGGGTGCTTGTAAAAGTGTGAGTTTAATGCCTCAATCAGTTACCGGTACAGTGTTATTAAATCCATGAATGAACTCATAAAGATATCGCACTAGGACATGTAGTTTGTATTATTTAACATTTTTAAATGTACAACTACATCTGTCAACCGAGCTAAAAAAAAAAGATTTGCGTTGCAGCGACAGAGAATAAAACACAACATGTTGTATTAAACTATTATTCTTTGGCACGTTAGCTTCATTGTGCTTGCTTATTTTGAAATCTTGGATTTATTCCCTGAAACTTCGGGCTTCAGCTGCACAATAAATACATTTGGTTTCACAAATATGAGGTCTATTGTATTGCATGGGAACTTTACATGCAAGTCTTTGTCAAAGTGATGAGCATAACGTCATTAAAACAAGACACTCAGTACTTCTTTCCCTTTATTCAATGTTCATTTAAGGTTACAAAGACGATGAGGAATACAATTAGGAACAAAGGAACTAACATACATATTTAACTAGAGAGGTTTGAATTACTGATTATAAAACTTACCACCTCTTTCTGTCAATTCATCTTACTCCTACATAACATTTTAAATATGTTAAACATCAATCCAGAAATAAATAACACATTTATTCTTAAAATACGTTGTTTCTTAGAGTTGTTACTTTGCCAGTATTACTGAATACGACGGGATTCAGAATGAACAATTATTAAAAACAAATCTGAAGGTGGTTTGTTGGGTAGATCAAAGGCATACACTTCACCAACTTAATTCTTGACAAACATTTATTATAGTAATTCAAAATGAATGGCTGATGACCTGACTACTGTTGTACTATTTGCTAGTAAACATCACATAAAATAAGAAACGGAGTGATGAATGCATGAAGTTGAGAAAATTGGAGCCATCACTCTTTTAACACAGGATGGAAAAAATGTATTTGGAATGATCTTGAAACTAGAGTCATGTAGCTGAACAGGTAGTGCGGAGATTAAACCTGGAACCAGTGAACCTGCTGCTAGAACAGCTAACACAGGGACTGCTACGGTCCTGTTACCAACATCACAAAGATAAACCAGCCCAGAATAAAGAGTGAAGAAGTTTAGATTCAAAAATAAACTGTAAAAGAAGGCTGGTATCAAACTCCAATTGATTGATAGCGGAAATGTGGATCTTGATCTTTGAATCTGTAAAGGAAACAACAAATGGAAATTAGGAGCAAGCCACAGTGACATTTCATGAATTACATTTTTTTGGGAAAAAAAGGGTTTATTGTGTCTAAATCACTGTTTTTCAGCATCGTTTAAGAAATTATTTTCGTCCAGACTAGCGCGCCTGAAAACAAATATCACATGACTATTCACGTATACTGGGCAAGCAGGTGCCAGTATAAACAGGAACTAGATTTGTTGCTTGGTTACAGAAAATACGAGTATTATAGTACTTTTTAATAAAAGGTCGGTCTTGATACTTAAGAACTTCCTCTAAAATCTTCCCCTATAAACTCAAAACAGACACATTCCGTGGGAAGTTTTCGAAGTTGTTTTTTTCAAACTTAGTTACAACGCTGAAGCTCTATCTCTCTCTCTCATCAAATTCCGTTTAAAATGAATAATTCAATGAAGGCTACATTTCATTTTCAAACTTTGCCAGAGCAGTTCAACGAAAACTTAATGTTGTGTTCGCTGCATTTCACCGGGGACAGCTTCAACGGTGCTTTGAACCACTCTGGAAGACAGGGCTGAATTCTGTTTGTAAGCTGCGGCACATTTCCGACGCATGCGAAACATTGACCAATCACAACAGAGCGGGCTAGCTGACCAATCAGAGCAGACTTTGCTTTCTGGAGGGAGGAGCAAGTGCTACACCGGAGCATTTCAGAGAGAGGGTGAGAAGAGGTGCTGCAGACATCCAGGATGAGAAAAACAAGGAGGATTATGAGCATTAACGCATGTAAACATGTTGTAACTGGAGATAAAAACATGCACCTGAAAAATAGCATAATAGAGCCTGTTTAAGTCTGTGCAACCCTCTGTCACTCCCCTTTATCATCACTTATGAAAGAAATCCGGTGAATGACACTACAGTAATGAATGTCACAACTCTTACCCATTCTCTATAGCCTTAGGCTACATCCACACTACTATGTTTACATTTTAAACGCATATATTTTGCTACGCTTAGAGCATTATGCATAAGTGTGAAAACATTCACTGCAGTGACCAATGAAGCACAATACCATTGTACTTTACCAAACGCATTACCACAACAACTCGTTGTATCCCATATAAGGTGAATAACTGAATGTTAACTAAAGACAATATCCAATGGGAATTCCATGCATGCCACTTCAACTACACTTCACCTGTAGGGTGCACGCCCGAGCATCATAATTTTGTATTTTTTATTGTTTGAAAAAAATAGTGTGCAAAACAAACAACTTGCATAGATAGCATCTCCCAACAACATTAATACTTACTTCCTCACGACGAGTGGTCTTCTTCCTCTTCTGTTTACGTCAAGTGGTGCCGCTACCATGAGCGCTCTTCAATATGCTAACTTGTGCTCAAATGTGAACAAATCAGAGAGCAGAGCTGCTGTTCCCTTCTGCTCCATAGCACACAGCTGAGGGAAACAGCAGCAGAACTTCATTTGTTATTTCGGCTAATGGTTGGGTTCTGTTTCCTAGGTCAGGTTTAGAACTACAGTTAGTTTTGCTGCTTAAATTGGATATTTAAATGAAATGTATAGTATCATGTATATTGCTATAATAATCTAAGAGAGATCATAATATACAGCAGTAAATAAAACAGTGATGCAGCTCTGTCAGACGTCCTATCGAGGCTTAATCGACTCTTTAAAAAGGACCGCTCAGAGGCAAGGATGTCTCATTAGAAAATGTCGTTTACATCGACTCCTCTCTCCAGTTCCTCGTTTTTCTCAGCTTGAGACTCTCTTGGGCGGGACAAAGAGACACGAGGAGAGGAGGCGAGGAAAGGAATCGAGGACACACGTTGGCGTATTAGAAACCACCCCATGTCCTTTTTGTATACTCCTCAAACAGCTGTGCTCAACGTAGCTACATCTGATGATGGCATCCCTCCACATCTCATACACCAGGCCGCATCGCTCTCCTGCAATTTCGATTTTAGACTAGGATTTATGGAAAAATTGCAAGAATCTGATGAAAAATAAACTAATCTTCAGAACTTTATAAATCTGGGTCTTTCCTCATGGGAGATGTTTTTTCTATACCTTGAGCAGATACGTGGCAGCCTATATGTATAGTCAACATCCACCCGAGGAGAAGAGTAGAGGAAGGTTAGCTGTGTGAAGGAATGACGTGAAGGTCCCACACACCGTGCGTAAAGAGTACAACACCGTCCAACCTGACCATGAAGGTGTCATGTCTGCTGCTGGCTCGTCATGTGTTGTATTTAAGGAGCTCTGATCACATCTTATGCTAGCAGGTGTGTTTAAAAGGTTTGTAAACTCGACCAACAAATGAGGTTGATCGTGTCCAACATAGTGAGACTAGTACTAGTACGCGCTGACGTGGTCAGTGTTTCTCAGTCAGGTCTCTAACTTTAGACAGGAGGTGGAGTTCTTACCTAGAGGGTTAGGGTGCTTACCTAGAGGGTGAGGGTGCTTACCTAGAGGGTCAGGGTCTTTACCTAGAGGGTCAGGGTCTTTACCTAGAGGGTCAGGGTGCTTACCTAGAGGGTCAGGGTCTTTACCTAGAGGGTCAGGGTGCTTACCTAGAGGGTCAGGGTCTTTACCTAGAGGGTGCTTACATAGAGGGTGAGGGTGCTTACCTAGAGGGTGAGGGTGCTTACCTAGAGAGTGAGGGTGCTTACCTAGAGGGTCAGGGTGCTTACCTAGAGGGTGCTTACCTAGAGGGTCAGGGTGCTTACATAGAGGGTCAGGGTGCTTACCTAGAGGGTGAGGGTCAGGGTGCTTACATAGAGGGTCAGGGTGCTTACCTAGAGGGTCAGGGTGCTTACATAGAGGGTCAGGGTGCTTACATAGAGGGTCAGGGTGCTTACCTAGAGGGTCAGGGTGCTTACATAGAGGGTCAGGGTGCTTACCTAGAGGGTGAGGGTGCTTACCTAGAGGGTCAGGGTGCTTACATAGAGGGTGAGGGTGCTTACATAGAGGGTGAGGGTGCTTACATAGAGGGTGCTTACCTAGAGGGTCAGGGTGCTTACCTAGAGGGTCAGGGTGCTTACCTAGAGGGTGAGGGTGCTTACCTAGAGGGTGAGGGTCAGGGTGCTTACCTAGAGGGTGAGGGTGCTTACCTAGAGGGTGAGGGTGCTTACCTAGAGGGTGAGGGTGCTTACCTAGAGGGTGAGAGGGTGAGGGTGCTTACCTAGAGGGTGCTTACCTAGAGGGTGAGGGTCAGGGTGCTTACCTAGAGGGTGATTACCTAGAGGGTGAGGGTGCTTACATAGAGGGTGAGGGTCAGGGTGCTTACATAGAGGGTCAGGGTGCTTACCTAGAGGGTCAGGGTGCTTACATAGAGGGTCAGGGTGCTTACCTAGAGGGTGAGGGTGCTTACCTAGAGGGTGAGGGTGCTTACCTAGAGGGTGAGGGTCAGGGTGCTTACATAGAGGGTCAGGGTGCTTACCTAGAGGGTCAGGGTGCTTACATAGAGGGTGAGGGTGCTTACATAGAGGGTGAGGGTGCTTACCTAGAGGGTCAGGGTGTTTACATAGAGGGTGAGGGTCAGGGTGCTTACCTAGAGGGTCAGGGTGCTTACCTAGAGGGTGAGGGTCAGGGTGCTTACATAGAGGGTCAGGGTGCTTACATAGAGGGTGAGGGTCAGGGTGCTTACATAGAGGGTCAGGGTGCTTACCTAGAGGGTCAGGGTGCTTGGCATAGAGGGTCAGGGTGCCTAGAGGGTCAGGGTGCTTACATAGAGGGTCAGGGTGCTTACCTAGAGGCAGCGCGGAGTGGACCAGCAGGGTGACGCTGGTCCTCCGGACGTGGTACTGTATGAAGCCCACGTCCTCGCTCCCCAGCCAGGACGAGAACAGGTTCTGGATGGTCAGACCGGCCGACCGGAACTCGTTGGGCGTAAAGACGAAGCAGAGAGACAGCACCACATAAGCCAGAGTGAAGGACAGCTCCGGGCTCTCCATCCTGTCTCACGTTCCTCTCCCGTGGTGAGACCTGCTCTGCTTCCTGGTGAGTGTCTTCTTCTACCTGTCTCCGGCACGGAAACGGTGCGTGCTGCCATCTGCTGGACTGCTTCTGCTTCTTCTTCTTCTGTTTCTTCTTCTTCTGTTGTTTCTTCTTCTTCTGTTTTTTCTTCTTCTTCTTCTTCGTCTGTTTCTTCTTCGTCTGTTTCTTCTTCTTCTGCTTCTTCTTCGTCTGTTTC
>NW_026554366.1:0-34876 GCF_027596085.1 Anoplopoma fimbria | reverse complement strand
GTCGGGTTATTCTTATAATAAGGCTCGTACAACGACGTAATCGGAGTGTGTCTTTATTAAGCTTCTTCTCCAGCCGTAACCGTACACTAGTGTGCGCATGCCCGGACTCCAGCTAACCCCGCCCCGGTACAGACGTCATCAGGTTGCTACAAAATAAAGGCATTCCTTACAGTATTATTCAATAATACCACATCTCCCTTTCTTTGAGAACAAAGGGTGGACTACCTTTGTCTCTGCAGGTCTTAAGGGGTTTATTCTGCCCTTTTGCTGGAAGACCTGTCCCTGATCTGTCCCTGTTTGAAGCATGCAAAATATAAATAAAATAACTTACACATTACCATACTGTGAACTATTACTTTAGCAGGCTGTGTTCTCAAAACGTAAACCCTCAGGTTTCAGGTAATTGTAAACAGTGAAGCAGAACAATTTAACAATCACATGTCACTCTCTTTTCTTCTTTTTCTTCCTTTTTTTTTTTTTTTTTTTTTTTTTTTTTTTTTTTACTTTGGAAAACAATCAATAAATCACAAATCAAGTCTCTGCGGCTTTTTAACCTCTCTCCCACACCTGGTCCACACAGTCTCTGTGGTGGTGGGGCCCTCTCTGCTGGGTGATGTTTTCACTGGTGGAGCTGAATCTGGTGCAGGTGATTCTCCTCCTCATCAGCGTCGACTACCCCACCGTTGGTCTGCAGTGGCACCAAGTGACGCCGGTTCCTCCTCAGTGTGCCCTGAGGCACCTGGACGATATAAGAGCGAGGGGTGTTGTGTGTAGATAGCACTTTGCCCTGGACTCGTGCATCGGTGATCCACACATCCTCCCCAGGTACGAGTGGCTCCAGGTTTCTCGCTCCGTGTCTCTTGTCGAAGGATCTCGCGTCATTCCTCCTCTTCTCCTTTTCTTTGGCCTCCAGCGCATTGTAGTCAGGCAACACTGGATTTAGCAGGGTTGGAAGGGCAGGAACTGTAGTGCGGAGGCGGCGCCCCATCAACAGTTCGGCTGGGCTATAACCGTTCTGTAGAGGGGTTGCTCTGTAGGCCAGCAATGCAAGATATGGGTCTGATGCCTTTGTTAGCAGGTTTTTCACGGTTTGTACAGCGCGCTCCGCCTCCCCATTGCTCTGAGGAAACCTGGGGCTGCTCGTGATGTGCACAAAGCCATACTCTGCTGCAAAGGCTTTGAAGTGGCTACCGGAGAACTGGGGCCCATTGTCACTTTTAAGAAATTCACAAATTCCATGACGAGCAAACATGGATTTCAGGTGCACCACCACATCTGTGGACCTTGTGGGTGACAGCAGTGCAACTTCCACGTACCTCGAGAAATAATCTACTACCAGTAGATAGGCCTTGCCTTTCAGGGTGAAAAGGTCAGCTCCCAAGGTTTGCCAAGGCCTGTCTGGCATCTCCGTTGGCATCAGCGGCTCTGTGACGTTCCTTCTCTCCTGAATGCAGGTCCTACATTTCAGCACCATGTCATTCAGCTGGCTGCTGAGTCCTGGCCACCATACCGTCTGTTTGGCCCGGCCCCTGCACTTTGTCACCCCCAGGTGTCCCTCATGTAGTCTCTCCAGCACATCACCTTGTAAGGCCGATGGGATGACGAGCCGCGTGCCCCGCAGCAGCAGTCCATCGTGCACAGTCAGCACTGCTTTATCAGCCCAGTAATGTCTCAGCACTCCCTGCAGTTGGCTCTTGTCAGGCCAGCCGTCTGTGCAGTACTCCATCAGTGCAGAGCATGTGCTGTCTGCCTTCAGGTGGTCACGTAGGCTGCTCAGATAATCTCCACTGACAGGAATGTTGCTGATGACAGAGTCTACATAGATGTTGGTGTCCTCTAGTAGGCTTGTTTCTGTGTTCGCTCTTGCGGCTCTCAGAGGAGCACGAGATAAGGTGTCGGCCGTCCACAGGCTTTTCCCAGGGACATGATTGACTGTATAGCTGTACCTCATGAGTCTCATCCGAAACCTTTGGATTCTTGGTGGGAGGTCATCCAAAGCTTTCCCTCCCAGCAGACTCACCAACGGCTTATGGTCAGTTTCC
Organism: Anoplopoma fimbria; assembly: GCF_027596085.1. Lineage (NCBI taxonomy): Eukaryota > Metazoa > Chordata > Actinopteri > Perciformes > Anoplopomatidae > Anoplopoma > Anoplopoma fimbria. Next base: position 32,834 of record NW_026554366.1, on the reverse strand, counting down.
AGCTCGAATGGTCTTCCTAGGATGAAACAGCTGAACCTTTCACACGCCCACGTTGCAGCCAAGGCCTCCTTCTCCACTTGAGCATAGCGCTGCTCTGTCGGTGACATTGACCTGGACGCATATGCCACAGGTGACCACATGGCATTGCTCTTCTGCAGCAGGACTGCCCCCAGGCCAAAGGAAGAGGCATCAGCAGAGATTTTTAGTGCACTGTTTGGGTTGTATAGTGTGAGCACCGGTGTGGATGACAGCTCTGCTTTTAACCGATCGAAGGCGGTCTGCTGCTCTATCCCCCAGTACCAGTGGTTCTTCTTGGACAGCAGGTCTCGTAGCACTTTGTCTTTTTCAGCCAGGTTAGGCAAGAAGCGGCCCAGCTGATTGACCATGCCCAGAAAACTCCTGAGTTCGCTGACATTTTTGGGTGCATCCAGCTCTTGTACTGCTCTCGTCTTCTCTGGATCTGGCTTCACTCCATCTGCAGAAATCACATGACCCAGGAATCTGATTGTGTGGCGTGTGAGCTCACATTTGTCCATGTTGAGCGTAATGCCGGCCTTTTGTGCCTTCTCTAGCACCGCATGTAGCCGCACATCATGCTCCTCCTGTGTCTGTCCCCAGACCAGGATGTCATCCATGTGACACAGTACCCCCTCCAGGCCACCGGTCACTTCTGTCACCATCATCTTTTGGAAGTGCTCGGGAGCTGATGCTATGCCGAAGGGTAGACGGTTAAAATAGTAGCGCCCAAAAGGCGTGATGAAGGTGGTGTATTTGGCCGACTCTTTTGTCAATGGTACTTGCCAAAAGCCCATGTTGGCATCTAGTTTGCTGAATACTGTTGCGCCAGCTAGCATGCCCAGAGTGTGTTCGACAGAAGGCAGGATAAACTTTTCTCTGCATACTGATTCGTTCATTTTTGTGAAATCCACACAAATGCGGACAGCACCTGCTTTTTTCGGCACCACCACCATCCCGGCACACCAATCAGTCGGCTCCTCAATCTTGGTGATTACGCCCATCTTCTCCATACGGTCTATCTCCTCCTTCACTTTTCCCATAAGCGGTAGAGGTACTCTGCGTGGTGTGTGGAGAGAGAAGGGCACAGCCTCTGGCTGTAATTTAATTGAGTAGGGCCTCTGAACAAGACCCAAGCCGCTACACAGCTTCGGATACTGTTGTTTCAACGATTCCATGGTGATGCCGTCAACCCTGCACACAAGCTGAAGCTTTTCTATGGCAGGCTTTCCCAATAGTGCCGTGTGCAGGTCCTTTACGACATAAATGTCCTCTATGGCTGTCTTTTTGCCAACGCGCAGTGTTTCTCTGGCTACACCTAGGACAGAGAGTACATTGCCACCTGGCCCAAACAATGGGCGTGTCGACTCTGCCAGGTGCTTCACATCATGCCCCCCTGTAATCTCATGGTACACCTCGGCTGGCAGGGCGGTGACATCAGCACCAGTGTCTATTTTAAAGCACACTGTTTTTTGTCTCACTTGTAGCTGCACCGTCCACGGGTCTTCTCCAGAATCCACGGCCCCCAGGAAAAAGCACTCTTCTTCCTCTGTAGTGACAGCATTCAGAGATTTCGCACTGTTTCTGCACACCTTGCCATAATGTCCATTTTTGCCACAGTTGTGACACACAGCATCTTTAGCAGGGCATTCCATTATTCCATGCGAGGGCATTTTTCCACATCTATAACAGGCCTTTGATCCTGACTGTGGCCATGCATTAGATTTACCTTTGCCTGGTGATTGTGCCTGAGGCTTTGAGGGAAATTTTCTGTAGCTTTTAGCATGCACAGCATCAACATTAGAGCACCTGCTTGCACCGCTATTTTCTCCTCTTAAGTCAGACTGCTGTCTTCTAACTTCTTCAGACTGCCTTGTCTTAGTTATAGCAGTTTCAAGGGTAAGGTCTCTGTCTAGCTGTAGCTTTTCTGACAATGAGACGTTGCTCAGCCCGACCACTAACCTGTCACGGATCAGCTCGTTCCTTAGCTGTCCATATTTACAGTGTTCAGCTAATCCGTATAGCGCAGTGATGAAGGAATCCACCGTTTCTCCTGGCAGTTGCACACGCTGATTGAACTTGGCTCTTTCGTAAATTACATTCTTTTTAGGCACAAAAAATGCATCCAAGCCCGCCTTGACATCCGTGTACCCCTTCCTCTCATCCGCAGTTAGCGTTAGCCCTTTAAGCACATCTTCAGCTTCATCGCCCATGCAATACACTAACGTGTTCACCTGGTTTTCTTCCGACGTCGCGTTTAAGTTGCTTGCAAGCCGAAAGCGGTCGAATCTCCTTATCCAACGCTCCCAATCTTGAGGCTTTGTAAAATCGAATGGCTCTGGAGGTTGTATTGTGAACGTAGCAGTTGGTGTAGGTTGCGCCATAGCTGCCGGCTCATCTCCCATTCCCGCGTAAACGATATCCGGCTCCTCTCCCATTCCCGCGTAGACGATATACTTTCCTCTTCGTCGTTTTCTATTTTTTTTTTCTTTTACTCCGCTTACAAGTCGCCCAGTTCTGACACCATGTCGGGTTATTCTTATAATAAGGCTCGTACAACGACGTAATCGGAGTGTGTCTTTATTAAGCTTCTTCTCCAGCCGTAACCGTACACTAGTGTGCGCATGCCCGGGACTCCAGCTAACCCCGCCCCCGGTACAGACGTCATCAGGTTGCTACAAAATAAAGGCATTCCTTACAGTATTATTCAATAATACCAACGAGCTTCAACATGCTTTTTCTTCAGCAATGGAGTCTTGCGTGGTGAGCGTGCATACAGGCCACGGCGGTTGAGTGCATTACTTATTGTTTTCTTTGAAACAATTGTACCTGCTAATTCCAGGTATTTCTGAAGCTCTCCACAAGTGGTCCTTGGCTCTTGGACTCTTCTGATAATTCTTTTCACTCCTCTGTCAGAAATCTTGCGAGGAGCACCTGGTCGTGGCCGGTTTATGGTGAAATGATGTTCTTTCCACTTCCGGATTATGGCCCCAACAGTGCTCACTGGAACATTCAGAAGTTTAGAAATCCTTCTGTAACCAATGCCATCAGTATGTTTTGCAACAATAAGGTTGCGAAGGTCTTGAGAGAGCTCTTTGCTTTTACCCATCATGAGATGTTTCTTGTGTGACACCTTGGTAATGAGACACCTTTTTATAGGCCATCAGTTGGGACTGAACCAGCTGATATTAATTTGCACTGACAAGGGGCAAGGATTGCTTTCTAATTACTGATAGATTTCAGCTGGTGTTTTGGCTTTCCATGCCTTTTTGCACCTCCCTTTCTTCATGTGTTCAATACTTTTTCCCTGTGTCATTCCATTTTATTACACATAACTTGTAGTATTTAAGAACGTTTGGTGTATCCTTGCGAAGTTGAACTAAATTTAGTTTGAACCAGATTGTTCTGAAGGTACAGGAGACAATTAACTAGAGATAAGATGGGTAAAAGTCAAATTAAGTCCAAGCCTGAGCAGCCAGATGTTAAAATCTTATTCCAATAATGAAATGTATGTGGGACAAAGACGGCCAATCTGTCAAAATTCGAAAAAATAATAAAAATGGGGTTTCCTAAAAGGCACTTTTAGCCTACATCAATTGGATCAACTCAAAACTTGTTTGGTACAAAAAGAGAGAGGTGAAGCATGAAATAATGTCCAAGAAGGAAAGAAAGACGTGTAAACCATCAAAAATGTAAACTCTTTAAAGTGGACTGGAAATGATATAGTATTTCGAGAGATGAAGCACAGGTAAGGGAAAGAAAAAAAAATATGAAAACGGAAAATATACTGCTGAACTTTATTCTTTTTTATATGAGGAACATGATCGACACCACAGCCAACACCCACCACTCAACACCCCAAGGATGAAGAGAACAAACGAGACTCATCAAAATTCACAGGCACCGTTTCAACGTCCATGTCTACAGCTCCGTAAATGAACACTGATGAAAATATAAACCTGGATTATAAATACAAGACCAAGAGGACTTTACAACAGAGAAAGAATACGTGAAGAAGAAGAAGCCATGACTCATGTGGAGAGTCTAAAGGGAAATTTCTTTCAGAGAACTTTCTCCTTTTTCTGTGAATTGCTAATGAGTAAAATGCTCAAACATGATTATCAGCAAATATCTGCGTCATTCACACCAGCTGTAATAAACCTGCAGTGTGTCAACAACAGAGAGCAAGAGACTTTGGCGCACACACCAAACCCGAAGGCTCTGTGTGTCATCAAGGTGGCAGACCTAGAGAAGATACTGCCCACAATCTCCATGGAGAAAAGACAGGACTGGTGGGAGGGGAGGAGCAGGCGGCGGGGCAGACCCCAGAGACGAACCAACCGACGCACACACATCCCTACACAGAGGGTGAGTTAAATTTATATTCTGATTATGACAAACTTGTACATGCAATACACACATTAGAAACAAGATAAACACCCCTAACACCCACATACCAGATGTACATAAACAAAAATTAAGGTTTTAGAAAGTTCACCACATGCAGAATTTCACATGCAGGCTGATTCACTACACAGCACAGAAGTAGGAAAGTTATGTATAATGGACAATTATGTACAGGACAATGCTGCTGCCTCTGTTTCTCTGTCTTCCACACAAGTTGAGTTGTTACAGGGGGAGGTACCACATGTGTCATTGGCACGAGCCCCAGGAATGGAGTGGAAGGACATAGCTGGGTGGCTGCACAGGCGGATTCAACTAACTGACTTGAGTCCTACAAAGGAGGATCCTAGAACACTGTACAGCTCTCTGTTGAAGGCTAGTGTAATAGTAGATTGTATGGATTCACCGGTGCGCACCCCAATCTTTCCGGTAAAGAAAATTTCTGGGGAACCAACTGAGTGGAGATTTGTCCAAGATTTGCAAGCAGTCAATGCTTCGGTGCACTCGCACGCACCTGAAGTTTCTAATCCACACACCATTCTGTCACTCATTCTCCCAGACACAACCCATTTTTCCGTCGTTGACTAAGCCAATGCATTTTTTTCTATACCTGTGCACTAGGATAGTCAATTTTGGTTTGCCCTCTCATTCAAAGGGATAGGCTATACCTGGACCCGGTGTCCCCAGGGATATTCAGAAAGCCCTGGTGTATTTCACAGTGCCTTGAGAGAGAATCTGTCTGATTTACATTCGACTGCTGTTTTTAATGACATAAAGAGTGCATTACTGTCAGCTCAGACACTTGGACTCCCTAAACTTGACACAACGTTACCTTGACCAAAAAGATGGTTACATGACATCCGTTTTGACTCAGGAACATGGAGGGGAAAAAAGAGAGACCTGTTAGACTTGCTAGAAGCCATACTGCTTCCTAAAACTGTCTGTGTTATGAAATGTAATGCTCACACTAATGCTTGTGATCCCATTTCAACAGGAAATGCTGCAGTGGATGCTGCAGCTAAGTTAGCGGCTGTTTTAGGTTACCTGGCCACCCCCCACCCGACAGGCCATTTGACCATTTGATGATGCATTTCATTGAGCTATCACCATGTGAAAGCAAGAAATATTGCCTCCTGATAGTAGAAATGTTCAGTAATATACTTCCTTTAATGCTTGGTTTGTTAACCAAGCATTAAAGGAAGTATCAGAATACCTAGGCTTTGACATTTGCCACCACTGTTCTTATCACCCACAGAGTGCAGCTGCAGTGAAACGGGAGAATGGAACCATCAAGGCAAAATTGGGAAAAATGCTGCGATGAAACTGGATTGTCACGGGTGAAAGCAATACCATTCATGCTGTTTCACATGGGCACGTGAATCAGAAACAAACATGGCCTCAGTCCCTTCGAGATTCTATTTGGACGACCCCCACAGACCGAAATAAGGCCGGGTAAAACTTTCATTCCATCACAGCATGTGATGATGACATGCTAACATATTGCGCCAATCTGTTCGCTGCATTAGCCGCACTTCATTCACAGGTCAAAAATGCCTTGCCACCTGCAGCCACAGGAGTCCTCCATAGCCTAAAGCCAGGAGACTGGGTGGTCATCAAGAATCACAGGAGACGCCACTGGAAGCAGAGGCGGTACCAAGGGCCATACCAAGTGCTGCTGACAACAGAAACAGCAGTAAAGGTCGAGGGTAACGTCCCTTGGATCCACGCCAGCCACTGCAAAAGGATCCCAGAGCTTCTTCCTCCACCTAAAACACAATTAACTGTCTTGGACGCCAGCACACCTGACACAGTGACATAGCCAATCATCTGACTCATTTTGTGTGACTGGAGAGAGAGAGAGGAGGGTAGCAACCCAAGTTTCTCAAACTGCAAAACTGTTATACAGAAATGAGTGTGGTACGCCTGTCAAGGCCTGGGCCCGGCCTTGACATCTTAGCTCCATCGTAGAAGAGTGTCTGCCTGCGAAGGGGGGACGAGATAATGTGCAGCTGGAACAATCAGTTTAGTTTTGTGTGAAACATATATATACTCTGCTAAACTCTTTAGTTGAAGACTAATTCCAGCAATTATCGAGAGCAAGAGACTCTAAAAGATTGATTATTAATAATGGTTACATATCTTGAAGCCAGCTCTGTGGTGGGTCTGGAGCTGGACAGTCTGGATTCAGTGGGTGAGAGGAGGATGAAGGCCAAACTCGGAGCCATCCTGGACAATCCCTCTCACCCGCTACATGAGGAACTGTGGCAGCTGGGCAGCTCTTTCAGTCATCGGCTGATTCTGCCAAAGAGCAGGACGGAGCGCTTCAGACGCTCATTTGTGCCCACTGCCATCAGACTGTACAACAACAGCGGAGACCACAGTCTGTCATCATGCTGACCAGCCCCCCCATGTGGATATACTGTACATTTTTTATTTGTATTCTTATTTTTTATTTTATTCTATTTTTATTTTTATTTTATTGTATAATATGTGTATTTATTATCTGTTTCTGTGTAGTTGAGCTGCTGCAACACTTGAATTTCCCCATGGGGATCAATAAAGGAATATAATAATAATAATAATAATAATTGAATTATTAATAATGGTTACATATCTTGATATTAATTCATTACCATTTATTAAATGTGGTACCAGCAACAACGATACAATTAACACCTTTATTCTTGTAACTGATTGGACACTTTTAACACAAATATATAAGTCTTTGGACCATGTGCCCAGTTACCTCTAAACTTAAAGCAAAACAAGGTTTTTGGTCCTCGGATCCTCGATTCCAAATGGCCAGCCGTGGCTGTCTTCCTTGTCTGTGTGTGTGTGTTAGCTATCCGAGGTTCAGCACCTACTACATTTACATGAGAGAATGATTAGACAATGAGCACCCGCTGTGCCAATAAACTCACCTGGTATGTCTCCCAATAGCCTCCAACAAACCTCTCTCCTGCAGCTGAATGAAACCATTCCCACCTTAATAACATGCTTTTTGCTCCACTTGTGCTGACAGTGAGTTTCAAAAGTACGTGGAGATTTGTCTTTAATGTTTCATTTTCCTACAATAGATAAAACCAAACACATCTATATGTTGAAAGCTAAATTGGTCAGCTACAGTACCTTGGAAAATAGCAAAATGGAGGACTGAAATCAATGAATTTACTGTTTATTAGACTAAATATGGGACAAGAATTAGCCAACTAGCGCACCCCACACCTCCCCGCCACTAGGAGACTGCTTTTACAGGAGGAGAGCGGTCTTCAGAGAGCAGTCTATGGAGACGGACCTTCAGTTAGCGGCTGTGCAGCAACCCCAGCACCAGGCGTCAACAGTCTGCTGAGACCCCTGTGCTGGGGTTTGCGCTGACTGAAATTAAGTTGCTGTAACTGAAGGTCCCTCTCTTGAGCTGCCGACCTCAAAACATCGCTGGCTTCAAAGTATCCGTCATATTTAGCTTTTGACATGGGGAAGAAGGCGGTGTTTCATCTAAAGTAGATGGAAAAACTGAGAATACAGTACAGAGAATTATCCACATACATTTGCAGATCTTTTGAAGTGTTGCAAACATCTCATGTTTGCAACACTTCAAAAGATCAATACACATGAGAAATCCAATCTGTTTATGCACACACAGGTTCTGGATACACATTTGCAGATTCCTGTACAATCTCGTACGCATTTACACATTTTCAAATCATATTATGTACACACAGATTGAGATACAGATACTCAATTCTCTAGACACATCTGCAAGTAGTTATGCTAAAATAATGGCCCCATAGACATGTGTTAACTTTAAAATCTGGCAGATTCCCTATTTGGTAGACTTATCTTTGGAGGAAAGCCTCTGGCATTAATACTTATGTAAAATAAATAATGAATGTGTGTTGCCAGGACAGCTCACCTGCTAATCTGATTGTAGGAGGCCTTGTGTTGCTGCACGCTCACATGTTACATCAAGGCTTTCTTTGAAAATGAAGGTGACACTAAGCTTGTCAGCTTAAAAGCAGGTTTGCACGTCGGTCTGAATGTGCAGTGTTTCATGCGTCACTGAATGGGACACTGTGGGAAAATGAAGGGAGGGGGAGGAGAAAATTAATAGAAGGAGTGGTGGGGGTGATTAAAGAAAGGAAGCTGAACCTGTGACTGGCAGGAAAAAAAGAAAGTGACTGACAGCTTAGAGTGGTCAACTTGAAAAAAGGAACAGTCCAGTTAGTTTTTTGTAAAAGGAGACATTCAGAATATCTTCTTGTTTTGCTCTTCTGGGTTTTCATATAAAGTAAAGATGAGCTGTATTCCTGCCTCACACAGGTAAGCTACACAACTAAAATACTCCAAATACTCTCTAAAGAGACATTTTACACAATGTAACTATCTGCTAAAACTGTCATAGCTGTGAGAAATGAAGTGTGTTTTGTCATATTCTTAGAGTACAATGATAAAAATGAGGCCACACTGATGATTTAACAAAATAGCAACACACTTGATTCAAGAGGCTTCTCATGTCTTAAATTAAATATATTGCAAAAGTATTACACATCAACACCCTGGGATAAACATCATGTCAATAATTTCAACAGGTTACTTTACTGTAGGTTCAATTAGTTTTGTAAGAGAACTGACAAAGTATTCTTAAGTATTGTGATTGTAGACTGGCACACATTACCATCAATCTGTCCCTTTTTCATTCAATGCTCCATGCTTACATCATCGACATCAGTGTACATACACAGTATTACATATACTATACATTCCTTCATCTGTATTTATGCCTACCTGTAAGTCATACAAAATGTAATGACCTGTAACAGTCTATCTCTTTTCATATTACTAGTAAGTTATCGACTAGACAAACACTTATAGTGAAACCAAATGCTCTCTTAATTTCTTCTTCATAATTATCATCCTTTAGGGCCTTCTTTCTTTATCTATATCTTTCACTCTTCCCCCATCCTTGGAGTTGAGTAGTCACTTGTTGTTTAGGCCTGTTATGTCATTAAGTACTTACCTGCAGATTAGCACAGCGGGATAAATTCTTTCCCTGCCCCCGTTCCAATCATCCCTACACACATATGGAAACACAGTCTTTCATCCACTGGTACCTGTGGATGTGGAGTTGGAAATCCCAGAGATATGCCTGTTTGATCTGAGGTCATATCAGACTTTCACATCTGTACAGCTACTGCAGAAAGGTTTGTTCTAATGGTGTGGACAATGCCATGGCTTGGGATCAGGTAGAAGCTATACATTTAGACCTTGTTGGGACAGTAAAGACTCATCTGAGCTGTGGGGTGATTAATGATACGTATAATGCAGATTTTACTGTCGTCTTTTTATGTAGAATTGTCAATCCAGTTTAGTACAGCAGACACAGTTTTGATATCACAAGCTCCCAGAGCATTGTCAGGGAAACGTGGGATCAGGTTACATGTAACCTGATACAACTGTGCCAACACAAGTCGGACTGTAGTATTTTGTGGTTACTGCAAATGGTTTCTAGTTCTGGAAACAAAGCTTGAAATAATTGCTTAAACCTTCAAATCACTTCAGTGTTGCGGCATCTTTGGATTCTGTACCACTGAAATACAGTGAGCAAGTCAGGGTATTGATAAGGTAAGATAATAGACGTACAACAGACAAAATGTGTTGGGTGTGTGTCTTTGCAGTGTAAGCACCATTCTCAGTCAAGTGGAATCTCAGATGGAGCAGAGTCCAGATCAGAGACGAGGGAGCAAAGCCTACCAGGTACAACAGACATCTCACTTTAGTGCAGTGACCTACCTTATTTGAAATATTTTTGAAAAATTATTTATCTTATAAGTATGTAGACAGGTTGCTGCTTTAACATGGATGTGTATTTTTTTAATAACCTCAAGTTTGGATTTTTTTTTATCTCATTATATTTATACTGGGCATAACCTAAATATTCAATATCAAGTAAATTTTTGAAGGCCAATATAAATCATTAAAAATCTTCTTCCTGGAACAGATCTTTCCTGAAGCCAACCTAAATGAAGAGTCAGATTCCAGCTCCTACCCTGAAGACTTTCTTTACAGGAGGGAGCGTCTTCCCTCTATAGTTGTGGAGCCAACAGAGCACACTGAATCGGAAATCGGGAGCGCTGCCCTCCTCGATGCCTAATCAGCAATAATGTAGAGGAGGAGGACAGCAGCGCTGATCACACAGACGGATCTGTGGATGGAGTGCAGCAGGAGGACATGGGGATGGAAGAAGGGTAAGGACCAGAATGTCATAATCGGTCCAAACATTAATCACAGTCTCTCAGGGTTAAAATGATAGCTAGTTGAGGACTGTTTTTGAGAACTCTTGGTTGATGCTGGCAATATTTGTGCTTGGCAGAAAATGAAAATGTGGTGGTACATCTGACTCTGCCTTTCACAGACATTTTGACCAATTATCACAATATCTAACTGCCATTCCAACATCACAGGACATTAAGGCTAGGCATTGAATTATAATGGAAATAGAATTCCAAAAGGTTAACAGATTTACTGAAACTGTGTATTTCCATTTCCACTGAAGCTTGGTTGCGAGGAAGTCTTCTATTGAACCATCCCAGAGTCAACGGCCCCTCTCCCGGCTAACCCCACCTGCCTCCCCAACTCCCCCTGAGGCTGCCCCACCCTGCCCGAGGAGCTGAACGAGTACAACCAGTACGGACTAATAGCGCTGCGGTTCACCTGAACTGTGTGTAACTTTTAAAATGTGTAACCTCTTCATGTCTGACTTTCCTAATGAAAGAGAACCCCTTTGGAAAAGTTGAGATTAATTCACATGTAAAAAATATTTGGACTAACTACGGTCCATTTCAAATAACTGATACTAAGCTGATTCCAGTACTGCTATTTTTGGAATTGATACTTGTAGTTTAAAATAACCTATGGTTAGCTTCTGCAGTTTGCTGGTAATGTATCTGACACTGTGGACTAAAGGTAACCAGAGACTGTAGCAACAACCTCTTGTCATGCAAATCTCATCCCAGAGCAAATAGGCATCTGATTAATGACAATCAATCAGGGCCAGTTTACTAGATATAAGTATGAAAGCCTGGCCCAGATCCAGCAGTTGTAGTTGAAGTGGCTTATGTGGGTGTTTTTGAAGGAAACACTGTCCCAATGGTCAAGTTAAATGGTAAGAATGAATCATCCAAGTATGTTTGAAATTGTTAGTTGATGAATGTTAGTTAGAGTCTGATGGTGGCACCTTGCATGGTAGCCTGTCATCAGTGTGTGAATGGGTGAATGATATGTAATATATACTACTGACTGTAAGTCGCTTTGGATAAAAGCGTCTGCTAAATGACTGTAATGTAATGTAATGTAATGTTAATTTACATTGCCAAATATTAGATTTTTTTGTGTCAAGGTGTAAAATCCTCTTTAATGGAATTTAGACCATGTTGGGGCGCTAAAGTTCTAAATTAAAGCCACTATCATCGTTGAAAATATTTTCTGCAACAGTTATAATGACCTTATTCTTGGAAACATCTGTGCAGTCCCCTTCGAAACATTCAAATTCATACAGGGAAGTCACATTATTCTCAACATACTGTACAGAAACAGTTAAAATGATTAACAGTTATCCATTATTTACTGAAATGGTGCTGGATGTATCAACAACTTAATAGGTAAAGCCGTATTTCAAAAGGGTGAAAATAATGTAGTAGCTACATGACTTGAGTACTTCAGTGTTTATTGTTTTTACAACAAAAGTTGTTTGGTGTGCTTCGTTTTCCTCCTAAACATATTTACAAATTCTTATAATATATTAATATTTAAAATTCCCAAATTATAACAAATCATTTTAGTTTTTCACAAATGCATTTCCATCATGTCATTGGCATGTCCTTCAGTCCCAGATGAACAAAGCTGAGTGAGAATTGAATCCCGAAGTTATTAGCTACTGATAAGAAAAAATACAATAAAGAGAAGAGTCCAACGTTACTGTATAATGTTTCTCTGTAACTCAACAATCATGATAGCATAGGCCTATGGGCCCTCTTCCTTAAAGTAATGCCAGGTCCGTCTGGGTGGATATTGTACAACAATAAAGTTGTATTTATCTCCATATAGTTCTCATTTAAACTCGTTTCAGTGTTTCCCAAAGGATTTTATGAGACTATGCTGATTGGACCCTAGTCACTCTTCCAGGGTCCAGGGTCATGTTTCCCGGAAGAAAATGTTGTTAAATGCTGTTCCCTACAAGTTAAAAATCTGGTTTACTCCAAGAGCAAAATTAAGAGGCAAAATTTATGAAGAACTTTGTTCTCTTGTAAAGAACTTTGTGCTCTTGTTCAGGTAGTGGAATGTAACTAAGTAAACTATTGTACACTACTACTTTTCACTACATTTATTTGACAATATCACTAAGTTACTAGTAAAGTAACTTTGCTAATTCAGATCAATAAAGAATTCAAATCAACTTTTAAACTATTATGTGTTATATATTATAATATATATAAGTAGTATAAAGCCTAATTAAAGTAGTTAAAATTAACTCCAAAGGAGGCTCCTACCGATTCTCGAACCTCAGATCCAAGAGGAGGTATGCGGATTCCGTCCTGGCCGTGGAACAGTGGACCAGCTCTTTACCCTTATCTGTTGGAGGGGTAATGGGAGTTGTAGAGTTGTTTTTTGTGGTCCCTCGGGCTTGTGGGGGTACTGCTGAATACTTGGTACCTGGGTCATTGCTACGAGCCATCTGGTCCTTGAATGATCAAATTGAGAGCTATTTCCGTAAACTCTGCACAAAGTTAAACATGTTTCCAGTGCGTGTTGGTCTGTGCCACAAATCAAGTATCTGGTTTGGGAAGCTTAGAATTGCATCCTTTGCAGATGATGTGTTTCTGTTGGCTCCTTCAGACTGTGACCCTCAGGTATGCCGCCGAGTGTGAAGTGGTCGGGATGAGAGTCAGGACCTTCAAACAGGACGCCTTCCTTTATAAGTTTTCGGGGCATGTACAACCGGTAAGAGTCCCCAGGGTAGACCCAGAACGCCTCAATAGGCGGAAGAGAATGGATAGATGGCTGGAAACGATCTCCACCTTTACAAGCTGCAACATTAGAGCAATGAATCAATTTTTATGCTGCTATGATAAAGGCCTACCGTAAATAAGTAATTTGAAATTGGCCATTCTACATAATGATAATATACTTTTACTTTTGGTACTTTAGGTATATATTGATGCTATGCTTTTGTACTTTTACTTTTGTATCATTTAGAATGCAGGAAATCTACATGTATTTTCACACTGAGCTCATAAATAATTTAATGATTGTATAAATATAAATGGTCACCCTCGCAAAGCATGGTAAACAAGACAGTTTTTAAGAAATGGAAAGCCGATAGTGCTATGAAATGCCTCTATTTTCAACAATTTTTTTGTTACAATGCTGCTTTTTCACTACCTTTTTGACAACAAAATGTCGATTACATTGCTCTTCGTAGGTACAGCCCTTTTTCATATAGTAATGACCCCCTCCTTCTGTATAGCCAGTAAGCTCAAGGTTTCTGTAACAAATCAGTCAATATATAATATACATGGAGTAATTACAAGAGTAGGCTAACCCCTTCCACAGAATGGCATTTTGATTGGATTTGTCAGATTCTCAGATGAGAGGTTGGTTGTTGCTTGATTGTATTACTTGTAGGGAACTGTAATTTAGAAACTACAGCCTAGCAAGCACAAAAAAGATTGGAACTCGCCATCTGTGAACTCTATATACCTCTATCACTAGGAGCTTTTCCTTGGAAGCCATTGCCTGGCTGCTTCATGGTCTCCCATCTCTACCTTTGCGCTGTCACATCTCAGATATATGCTGTCAATGTCGTGCATGGTGCAAAATATGTGGGGTCACTATCTAGTTCAGAATGTTATGCTTAGGTCATGTACAGCTTCTGGCTATAAGGTTAGGTCCTCCAGGTGGGCAGTGCTTAATGGACTGGCCAACTAACCTTCTTTGCCCAGTCAACATGGATCTGAGTTTCTGTATGCATGGATTCGGGCCCAGCTGAGAGTACATTACATCCCTTTTGGCATTCGCCTCTGATGGTTAACAATAAAGATGGTGTAGTTTTTAAAAAGGAGATGAAAAGTGTGTGCGCATTAGTGCAAAGATATGTCCGGGCCACACCGCCTGCGTGAGCAGCTTGGCATACCGCATGCTTGATCAGTGTCGCTCAGCTGGTTCTCTGCCACAAATTTAAGGTCGGGCCTATTTTTTTTAACCACATCAAAAATGTAGTTACAATTTAATTACAGTGACCTATTGACAGTATATTCACATCATACCTTTATCTGTAAAACATGTAACAGAAATAAAACAAAAAAAAAACATAAATCAACATTCCATTTCCATTTCAAAATAAAAGCCCTCTAGTTACTTTTTCTGGATCGAATCCATTAATTTGTTAACACAAGGCTTTTTATTCTGAAATATTTGCAGGACAGTGTTAGTGGTGTGGAAAATGCAGTGGCTTGCACGTCTCCATAAATTGATAGAGCATCGGCTTTTAATGTGGATTGTCATGATTATTAAGCACATGTTTCTTAACAATTTTTTCTGAAACTGACCTTTGTAATGAAACATTGTGGTCATTATGAGCAGCAACGCCATCTGCGTGGACCCTACTTGCGTGAGAGATGAAGCAGTTCAGTGAGGCAAATTATACATACTTCTCAAGCAGGCAGTGTGTCCAGGACGTCAGTGTGGAGTAAACAATTAGCTCAGTCTGTCAGAGGGATACGCACATACTCATTAAACTGGAGTTACATACAGTATCTAATATTTATCTACCTGCTCCTTTTTTTTGACTGGACCACAGCAAGGTGAGGCAGGCCCTATAAATGCATCATATTGAGTGAGAAAGTGAGTGAGTAATTAAGTTGCTTAGTGATGAAGTTACACGATTGGCTGATATAGTCTTGTTTTCCCATTTATCATGTCTCTTTTGTTGGAGATTGATTTGATCATAATAGACTATCACTATCGATTATCTAAATGTTTGAGTATACCTAAATGTTTGAAACTTATATATATGCCATCTGCATACTGAAATGAGTGTGAATATAGAGGATATAACCTGTTTTAAATGAGCTGTTGAAAAAACACACACACACTCAGCACCCCTAAGTGACTGCATGGAAATAAAGCATATAAGAACTGACTACATGCAGAGAAGAGTAGGTCATGTACGGCTTCTGGCTTGAAGGTTCGGTCAGACTGTGGGACCTCCAGGTGGGCGGTGCTTAATGAACTGGCCAACTAACCTCCTTTGCCCAGTCAACATGGATCTGAGTTTCTGTATGCATGGAAATGAATATGAGCTGACCATCCTCTGTAACAGAATTTGGCAAAATGCTTAGTAGACCAGGAATTAAAGCATATAAAGTATTTAAGTAAGTAAAATTTTGGAACGGCTGCCATGTTATTAACGTATTGCTGATGTGGTAGTGGATATGGACTGGAGTGAATATATTTATCTATTGGTTGCTATGATTTACCATAAACGGTAATGTACACAGGAAAAAAACGAACATTAAGTCTTTTCAGTTTGTAATTAAAAAGGCTACTTTAGGGGTGTTTTGTGTGATGCACTTATAATAATCATTATCGTAATGAATGTCACCAGAGTACACATGCTATAAACATCACACGATTAAACATAAAAGGGTATTTCATTCATGGTTCTTCAAATGCTAATTTTGAACACCATTAGCATGCAACATAAGGTTGATTTATAGGTAACTGAGCATAGGCCTAAGTATCAAATAAAACAGTGACATTTGTTTAAAAAGTGGTAGCGTACCCATAATCTACATTCAGAATGATACTGTGTGTAGCTAAATAGCACATTTCTATATTGCTAAAGTTAGTAAGGTACAATTTACTTACTGCTATGTTGGTTATCTGTAATTCAGTGTAACAATGAATGACTGCAATGAAGACTGTGAAAACAATGAGGGCAATGATGCATTAATTTTTACCTTGAATGGTTTGGACTCACTTCCTTTTCAGAGGACTGTAGCTGATGTTGATGCAATAACTTGAACGTCAGTAAATATGGCTATCAGTGTTTAAATTAAGTAACAGAATTTAACATACATTAAAAATTGAAAAGGGAATATTAAAGCCAAATAAAGCAAGAAGCAGCGATGTTCTAGCCCTTGCACTCAGACCATCAGACAGCGCGAGCACGAGTTACATGTATTTGACCTGTGTGGAGTGTGTTAAGCTGGAAGTAATGTTTTGCAAATATTCCAACACTTCCTGTACCGAATTTGTAGCGCTAGAAAACACTCACAAGCATGCATTATAGTGTTATTTTTAAAGTGTAGACCACAACATATAAATTACATTTAAAGGCTGTTTTCCTTGCCAATAGGTGGCACTCTGACTATAAGTGAAAATAGGGTTGTCGACATCCTCAGGCCATGACTGTTATCAAGTTTGGGGCAAGTCCAGTGGAGTTACACCAGCTTGTTTAATTGGGAGTCACATAAAATGCCCGCTACGCCGTTCCATGGAACGTAAAGCTTTTGATAACTTTTAATCATAAAGGTCTTTGGATCTTACTGACCAAATTTGAAGTGGATCTGATAAATTCCCTAGGAGGAGTTCGTAAAAGTATAGTGCCTGGAAATGGCGAAAAAAGGAGAGAAAATTAACAGAAGATTCAAAATGTCCAACTTCCGGTTGATTTTAGAGCATGGTCCCAAGATACTTTTTTTTAAGTCTCAATGTAATACCCCTGCCTATTTCATACATGTATGTGAAACATAGCAATGGGGCTGCTTTTGTGAAAATTTGTAGGGGACGCTATCGATGCAATTTTGAGCTGAAAAGCCCAAAACCCATACGACATATTTATTTCCATCCCCTATGACACATTTGCAAAGTGAGAACCCCAAGTCATAGAAAAATCAGCTTCATTTTTCATGGCAAATGATGCGTTGCCACGGCAACATCGTTTGACGAAAACTCACAGTATTCATGATGA
Organism: Anoplopoma fimbria; assembly: GCF_027596085.1. NCBI lineage: Eukaryota > Metazoa > Chordata > Actinopteri > Perciformes > Anoplopomatidae > Anoplopoma > Anoplopoma fimbria. The sequence continues at coordinate 15,385 of NW_026554366.1, read as the reverse complement.
CGTATCATTAATGCCTTAAGGCTTTCCTCACCAAATTTGATCAAATTGATCAAATTTGATCTAGTCAACGGCTAGGAAGAGAACATGAAAGCGTAACGTGTCATTTCCTTTTGCCAGAAGGTGGCGCTATGTGTTAAGATGTTCATGCCTGGACCAGCATCAAGCATACGAAATTTGGGACGGATTGGACAATCTAGCTTGAAGTTACAACAACTTCCTGTTTTGTGGTGAAATGCGCAAAATGGGCACCATGCCACGTCAAGGTTCTTGCATGAAAACTCACCATTTTTTAAATTTTCATCTTAAAGATCTTTAGATCATCATGACCAAATTTGAAGTCAATCCCATACATTCTGTAGGAGGAGTTTGTTGAAGTACAACGCCTGTAAATGACAAAAGTTGTTAAAAATGGCCAGAAACTACATAAGAGAGCTGACTTCCTGTTCCACCCCCTTCCTGTATTTGAATGACATTTTACAGTTGTGGACATTAGGAGCAAGTTTGGTGATGATTGGGCAAATGGTTGTAGAATGAGGTCTACAGAAATTTTGAGCCACGCCCCTTTCAAGGTTTATTGGTTTATATCTCCATAACACAATGAGATATGAAAAAGTTTTTGATAACTTTTGATTGCCTTCATCCATTGATGGTCCACGGCAAATGTGAGAGAAATCGGACCAACGGTTAAGGATGAGTTTGCAAAAATGTCTTTTTCCAAAACACATTTTTGTGTTTTTTATAGTTAAGGGGTCCAAGAGTTTTTTTTGTAGAGCAGATTGAGCTTGATATATGTGCCAAATTTCATTTTGTGATATCAAAGTACAAGAACCATAAAATATCAACATTTCACCAGTCCTGATATGCATGCCAACTTTGGTGAGATTTTGAGCATGATAAAGCCCCCAAAAAGCCATTTCATTTGGCAGAAGAATAAAACATTTTGCTAGAAATTGAAAAGTGTGGCTGCTACTGCCCGGAGACGTTGCAATACATTAACAGTTCTAGGTCAGCTGTATCATTGAGGTTCATTTAGGGTTAGTTTAGGGTTCATTTGAGGTACATTTGATCTTCATTTGAAAAAAGAAAAGTTAGTCCAATCGCCAAAATAGTATTATCAACCGAGAGAAAAGACTTTGACGATCGCTTTGATATCATTTCTATGTTTGTGGTGTTTGAAATGCTGGTTTTGGTCAAAATCCTTTTTTAATTAGTCTGCCTCTCCACCCAGGTGCTCCAATCACCATGGCAACCAGTGACATGCACAGAAGCATGTGTGCATGCACGCAACAACTGTAGACCACATCATTTAAATGTCATGTAAATCGGATTCTGTTTGTCACATAAAATAAGATAAAATAAGATAATCCTATTTTACTCCCGCAGTGGGGAAATCTGCAGGATTACAGCAGCAGAGAGAATACTGCAAACAGATCAAAACAAATATTAACACAGTAAAGAATATAAAATAAGTAAAAAGTAAAAAATCCCAAATAACAAAAATATATATACAGACAAAATAATTATATTGTAAAGTGTATTGCACATATTTTTATATTGCACAGATATACAGCGGGTAAAATAAGTATTGAACACGTCACCATTTTTCTCAGTAAATATATTTCTAAAGTTGCTATTAACGTGAAATTTTCACCAGATCGGTAACAACCCAAATAATTCATACATACAAAGAAAACAAAACAAATAAGTTCAGAAATGAAGTTATGTGTAATAAAATGGAATGACACAGGGAAAGAGTATTGAACACATGAAGAAAGGGATGTGCAAAAAGGCATGGAAAGCCAAGACACCAGCTGAAATCTATCACTAATTAGAAAGCAATCCTGCCCCTTGTCAGTGCAAATTAATATCAGCTGGTTCAGTCCCAACTGATGGCCTATAAAAAGGTGTCTCATTACCAAGGTGTCACACAAGAAACATCTCATGATGGGTAAAAGCAAAGAGCTCTCTCAAGACCTTTGCAACCTTATTGTTGCAAAACATACTGATGGCATTGGTTACAGAAGGATTTCTAAACTTCTGAATGTTCCAGTGAGCACTGTTGGGGCCATAATCCGGAAGTGGAAAGAACATCATTTCACCATAAACCTGCCACGACGAGATGCTCCTCGCGATATTTCTGACAGAGGAGTGAAAATAATTATCAGAAGAGTTGTCCAAGAGCCAAGGACCACTTGTGGAGAGCTTCAGAAATACCTGGAATTAGCAGGTACAATTGTTTCAAAGAAAACAATAAGTAATGCACTCAACCACCGTGGCCTGTATGCACGATCACCACGCAAGACTCCATTGCTGAAGAAAAAGCATGTTGAAGCTCGTTTAAAGTTTGCTGCACAACATTTAGACAAGCCTGTGAAATACTGGGAGAACATAGTCTGGTCAGATGAGAGCAAAATTGAACTCTTTGGATGCCATAATACACACCATGTTTGGAGTTCAAATGGCACTGCACATCACCCCAAAAACACTATACCAACAGTGAAGTTTGGAGGTGGAAACATCATGGTGTGGGGCTGTTTTTCAGCATACGGCACTGGCAAACTTCATATAATTGAAGGAAGGATGAATGTACCGAGACATTCTTGATGAAAATTTGCTGCCATCTACCAGGATGATGAAGATGAAACGAGGGTGGACATTTCAGCAAGACAATGATCCCAAACACACAGCCGAGGAAACTCTCAATTGGTTTCAGAGAAAGAAAATAAAGCTGCTAGAATGGCCCAGCCAATCACCTGACTTGAATCCAATAGAAAATCTATGGAAAGATCAGAGTTCATAGAAGAGGCCCACAGAACCTTCAATATTTGAAGACTGTTTGTGTGGAAGAATGGGCCAAAATCACACCTGAGCAATGCATGCGACTAGTTTCTCCATACAGGAGGCATCTTGAAGCTGTCATTACCAACAAAGGCTTGTGTACCAAGTATTAAATACATTTCAGTAAGCGTGTTAAATACTTTTTGCCTGTGTCATTCCATTTTATTACACATAGCTTAATTTCTGAACTTATTTGTTTGATTTTCTTTGTATGTATGGATTACTTGGGTTGTTACCGACATTTGGTGAAAATTTCATGTCAATAGCACCTTTAGAAATATATTTAATGAGAAAAATGGTGACGTGTTCAATACTTATTTTACCTGCTGTAGTTGTTTTTTAGTGATGTGTGGTCTACTGGGAGCAGAGATGGTTCTGCAGCCTGACAGCAGCAGGAAAGAAGGACCTGCAGTACCTTTCCTTCACACACCAGGGGTGGAGCAGCCGGTGGCTGAAGGAGCTGCACAGAGCCGCCAGAGGGTCCTGCGTGGGGTGGGAGATGTTGTCCATCAGGGATGACTGCTTAGCCATCATCCTTCTGTCTCCCACCACTTCCACTGGATCTAGTGGACACCCCAGGACACAGCTCGCCATCTTAACCAGTTTGTTACGTCTCTTCCTGTCGGCTGTCGCAAGGCTGCTGCTCCAGCAGACCACTCCATAGAAGCATGGCTGATGACACAACAGAGTCGAAAAAGGTCCTCAGGAGTGCTCCCTGCACAGTGCTCCGCTACAGCTAGGTCGTTCGATCAAAAGTAAAGCTTTTAATAACTTTTCATCTTAAATGTCTTTAGATAATCATGGCCAAATTTGAAGTCGATTGCATAAATTCTCAAGGAGGAGTTAGTACAGGATGCTATGCCGACATATTCTGCTTCGTGATGATAGGCCAAAGGGTTTTCAATTTAATTGTGTTGTTGTACAAAGCCACGCCCCTATTATGTTCACTGCTCCATATCTTGTAAACGCAATGAGATATCAACAAGCTTTTTATAACTATTGATGATATTGATCAAGTGATAACACATAGACGATTTGGAAATAATAGAACTTGGCATTTAGGAGGAGTATGCAAAAATGTGTTTTTAGCGAAATTCAAAAAGGCAGAAAATCTAGGAGGCGGAGCCTAAAAGTTAGTGCATGTGGTTTGTAGAGCAGATGGAACTGGATATGTGTGTAGAATTTCAAGTCAATCGGACATACCGGGGGAGGGCCGTGGCCTTTCAAAATCGAAATTTCGTAGGTGGCGCTATCTTTTGATAACTTTTGACTGCAAAGGTCTCAAGGTCATACTGATCAAATTTGAAGTCAATCGGGTTAAATCTCTAGGAGGAGTTTGTTAAAGTACGTCACTTTGAAATGGTTAAAAAACGTCATAAAATTTAAAATGGCCGACTTCCTGTTGGGTTTTGGGCATACGTGTGACTAGATTTTTTGTACGTCCCATCATGTTACATATACCTACCAAATTTCATGCAGCTAGGTGAAACGCAGCGTTGGGGATAGTCAAAAGGGGGCGCTATCGAACCAATTGCTCTGACCTCAGCCCGACATAAATCTTGCTATTTTCGGCGAGTCAGATTGATTTGCAAAATCTCAAGAGTGTACGTTTATCCCAAGCACCTCTTTTCCCTGTTGAAAGACGCCAAATACATTCGAAGAACAATAGGTCCTACGCTCTGACTACGTCAGTGTTCGGGCCCTAATAATAAAAAACATTACAGTTTCAAGAGGGCCTTCACAGCACGACGATGTCGGTGCTCGGGCCCTAATGTAAACTGTACAAGATATTAAAAAGTTGAATCATACCTTCATAGTTCAAGGTTTTGTGAACATCTGAGAGTTTAAATGGTGTCTCTAGCTCAGGGGTGTCAAACTCAAATACACAGTGGGCCGAAATAAAGAAATTGATACAAGTCAAGGGCCAGATGGGTTCAACGTTTATTGAAAACTTATTGAAAGAACCTTAGTGCACATATTGAACCTGGAACTAACAAGGCCTATAGAGTATTGCCTATAAAACAACATTAATTATGAAATAAGAATTATAATAATACATAAATAAAAGTAATAAAATCAGTGGTACACAAGTGGTATGTAATACAGACTGTGAGGCACGCGTTCCTATGCCCGCGATTGATGTGCCGACACACGGACAGTGCATTGTGGGATTTGTAGTATTTTGGTGGTGCGTGCGATATACCGGCGGGCCAGCTCTAATAGTAAATAGATTTTATCATGCGGGCCAAAGATAATTCATTCACGGGCCGGATGTGGCCTGCGGGCCTTGAGTTTGACACATGTGCTCTAGCTGAAGGTATGGGGAAATAGAATGCTTTCAAAGTTGAAGAAATTTGAGAAGATTTGAGGACTCATGCTTCTGTGCGTGTGTGTCACTGGTTGCCATGGTGAGGGAGCACCTGGGTGGAGAGGCAGACGAATTAAGAGAGGTTACAGGAGACAGTAATTTTGAACAAAACTAGCTGTCAAACTCCTGCCTCCAATTGTAAAACCATGAGTCCAATGGACAACATATTGATATCATCAGAGAGATAAGACTCTGACGAACGCAGAGATGTACTTTTAATATTTGTGGTTTCAAAAATGAGCTTCAGAGCAGATTAGAAAACTGTAACTATCTGCTTTCTTTGAGAAATTGTCGTGAGATTTAACATTGAATCTAATGGAGCAGTTGGTTGGAGTTAATTTTGCTTTCAGGCACATGGAGTTAAATGTGTAAGTCTGATTGATTTCATAGACACATGTCTATGACCAGCACATTATTTCCTACATTTTTATCACAAAATGGTGAATGAAGATTGAAAATTGTGGAGATAGAATCAAGTTGTTTGGAAAATTACAGAATATTTTTCAAGCGGCTCTCCACTCTGGCGATGACATCACCCACTCTAGGTCTGAACATTCCATCCAATACACACCCATTATAAAATCTGAAAAAGGCTTAAATTTTCCTGAAATTTAAACTCTGATGTCATGAAATCTGTGCTAGCTATTAAAATGCCCATTTGGCCCAATATAGTCCAGAGTTTTGTTAACATTTTAAACTTCGAATCATTTTTCTACATTAAAGTATGGCGAGTCAGTCTGGGCCCAAAGTTGAGTGTTTTTTTAACTCTCTTCACTCCCAAAACACATTCATCTCAATGGGAGATTTCTCTCCGTTATTCGTGTTTTCCATGGAAACCACTAGGCAAATCTCTGAGAAAAGTCATAGCACACATCAGGCCGCACGATTTGATGTATTTTGAAGCATGTGCTGGCAACGCTGTAGGAAGAGATTCGCGCCAAACTTTTGTACGGAAGATGGAGAATAAGAAGAAGAAGCCTGCAGGATGATATACTATGTGCTGTTGCAACAAGCTTTACAGCCTTGTTGCTACACAGCCACACAGAATTACAATAGGGCCTACGCTGGCTCGATGTTACTGGTGCTCGGGCCCTAATTATCATATCAGTAGGTCAAGGGGTTTTGGAGTTTTGAATAACAGAGGTTGGCAGCATTCACTGTTGTGCATTAAAGAGCTCCTATTATGCTTTTCCACTTTTTCCCCTTCCTTTAGTGGGTTATATATATTTTTGCACATGTAAAAGTCTGCATAGAGTTGTAAAAGCTGAAGTCCATGCCAAGGGAGTTACCCTCCCCCGAAGAAACACTGCTCCGGAGCTGCCTGAAACGGCTTGATTGAAGTCTTGCCTTCACTTCCGTGACATTATGGGTCATACGGAAGTGAAGCTAAAATGGCTCTAGCCCCACTGTCACCCAACACTGTATAGAATATGACCATTGAATATTTGAATATCAAATATTTCGATCGTGAATAGTGCTCAGTGAGGAGGTTTGTGAATACAAGCTGTAGTGTTAAGGCCGCTATCCCCTTGGTTTGGCTAACTTTCTAGCTATTTGCTTGACTGTTACCTCGCTGTCATGAGGTCATGAGGTAATCGTCATGGAGGCAGACCTCTATAACCAACAGTAGGAAGCCTGACTGTATTTTGTCTCTTTAAACATGTCCCTGACCCCACTTCTAAATGCCTCTTCCTTTTGCATCTTTAGCTGTGAATCAGGGTTTATTGTTGTTATGACTCATCCTGGTGCAGCTCTCTTTACAAAAGCTGATGTATGTTGTGAGAGCCTCTGTGTACTCATCCAGACATAAGGGATTATAGAATTTTATAATATCATCTTTAATAAAAAAAATCATATCTCAGTTGGAATGACAATTAATTGGTTTATTGACTGTTTTATGGGCTGCTATTTTACACACTTTTTGTATTGTTACTCAAGGATCAGTTGCAATACACAAAGGGGAGAAAATCCTGGTCAACAAGAGAGTTGTCAAAGATGTGGACAAGGGTGTCACCTTTACCAGACATCATCACTGAAGGCCTTCCACAGCTGATCCTGTATTTTGCATCCAAGTATGTGGTTTTCACATTACTGCAGGTAATAAATACACTTATAACAATATTACTGATTAAGACTGTGTTAAGACTGGGTCAGTCATTACATTTTTGCCATTCTATTAATGTAGGTTGTACCTTGTGGTCATTTATTGTAATGAAAATGATGACCATGAGCAAGCAACAACATCTGCAGGAAAAGCTGTCTGAAAGGTTGTGTTCCCCAAGTCAAAGAATGGTGAATGCACTGCAAAGCCAGTTAAAAAAGACCCTATACAGCAAGTTGTAAAATATATATATATTTTTTTTTTTTTTAAAAACATACAATGAACATAAAATTACCTTTTGAATATAAATGTGAATGGAAGCATACTTAGTTTCAAACAAAAAAGTGACTATCTAAATGCTATGTCTTAACAGAGTACGTGGATGAATGGATGAGGCTGGTGTTTGAGGACCCAGCCATTTGTTGAGGAGATGCCGGTATCGCCTTTATGGAAGGTATCACACATCATTACCAATGCAGCTAAATCTGTACAGTTTAACAGTATTTACAAATGTGTCTTTATTTCTTTTTTTTTTATATTTAAAAATAAATAAAGTCATATGGAGGAAAAATTAATTCTAATTTCTTCATTAGTTCTTATGATTTTGGGGTACAATAGCTGTGTCCCAATCCAGCGGCTGCAGCCTTTGGAGGAACCAGCCTTCGCGGTCTCCGCCGGCCGGTTCCTTTGAATACTGCGAAGGCTCGACCGAGCGGTCCCGGAAATGAGACGGTCTGGTCGACAGAGGATTTCCTGTTTGCGCACCCCCACCCTTTTGCCGCTCCCGTTTCCTAGCAACCAGCTGCGGTTGTCATAAAAGAAGTAAAGCTAAGTTAAAAGATTAAAATGGGCGAGCTGCTATAAATAGCGCAGCGGCTCTCAGTAGCGTTAGCTGGTTAGTTAATAGCGTCACGTAAATGAACCTATCATTTTAAAATAAGTGTGATCTGATCAGGTCCCTTGTTTTTAGTTTTAACACTTGTATCTGTAGATATTCACATGAGTTAAAACCTAATAATTACATTTAAATGTGAATTTTCCCATTGCTGGTCCACTAGTCACCATGACGATTAAAAAAAAGATCAACTTCACCGGCACGCATTGAATCTTGGGATATGTTGGGCCGTGAAGGATCCATCAGTTGTATCCTCGAATCTGGGAAAAGTAGGCTGCATTTGTCGGCTGCATTAGAAGGAGTCCTTGAAATGGGACAGCCTTGTCGCGGCCGCTGTGATACAATCGTCTAAAAATAATGTATTCAAACAGTTTGGCTTGAGGCCAGGATGGTGAACCATGCATGTAGGAGGGACTGGAACCTGGTTCATTCATCTCAAAACCTAATGAGGAAAATAATACACTAATTTATAAGAAATACTGTTATAATAAAGCAAATAATGACTCAAGAGGCAAAATATTAAAAATAAAAAATAATTTAAATGATAAAGTGAAGGACTTGTGTATTACACCACAGCCTAGGCCTCTAGCCTAATGCTAGGTGTTTGCTACTGTTGTTAGCTATTAAGCAGGTAGTTAGCTACATAGTGCGGTAATAGATTAAAATAATTAAATATCTAAATAAGAAAAGGAACAAAATTTCAGTCAGTAAACGATGAGGCGACGTGAAAATACTCCACTTGTTTTACATATAATATATAAGCATCTGCAACATAACAACTTACCATTGTGAAACGTCCTGCACCAGTCGTGGTTCCGACGGTGGTTTGGAACCAGAAGGAACCACAAAGGAAATATTGATATTTAACAGTTTCATTGATATTCTACATGAGTGAACAGCAGCAGGAAGGAAGGAGCTCAGTTTTTTCTCCTTCACACACCACAAGTCAAGCAGCCTGTAACTGAAGGAGATCTTTATAAAGCCTGCATTCTGTGGTGTAATAGATTGTATGGGGTTATATTTTAGTCCTTCTTTGTTGTTGTTTCGCCATTGCAAACCTACATCATTGACATTCACCGTCACATCATAATTATGTAACTTAGTGAAAGTGGAGTCGCATTCTCTAAGCACAGCGGTTGTCTTTTCCTAAATTCTTATGAATCCCCCTTCACATCTTTCTTTGACCCATGACGTTTTTCCATTGGGTCAAGGAAAAGTGGTTAGGAATAGAAGTTAGGAGGTAAGTTTGGGACTTTTCAACCGCAGCCCAGGTCTTGTTTTTCTTCCTCTCTGCTGAACACAGACTCTTCATGCAGGTGCTTGGCACCCTCTTTTGGACTTTTAGCCAAACTGCAACATTTATCCTACCATTTCATTGAACTGATCATATGTTACATTTATGGGGGTTACACAAGGAGAAAAAACCTGCAATTGCCACCAGCACTATTTCATAAAACTGGATGCGGCAGAACATTTCCATTTCATGATGAGATGCACAAGAGACCAGAAATAAACTGCCTTTAAGAATTTTTTTTTTTTTTAAATAAATAAATTGAAAGGCATTTTTATCTAGAGATTTTATTAAGAAGTGTGTTGGGTTCAAGCACAGTCAGCGGTTAAAATGTTTCTTGACATTCATTTTTTACTTTCCCCTGCAGAACTACAAGGTGATAATTCCTCACTCAGCAGAAATTACAGACATTCCCTACACACATTAAAAAAAAAAATTCTGACAGAGAGGCTTTGTGGTGCTGAAATGAGAAATTGTGTTTTTTGATTCCTCACAGTCACTGTCTGACATATGACTATATGAAGCAACTGTACTGTAGATAATGTGGTCAACTTCCATTCTGAAATGTGCCTTTGTTTCATAAATGCTGAGCAGTTCATATGTAACATATACTTGAACTTTACTTGTCTGTCTTACATATATCAGAGTTGGATTTAAAGCTTGGGCGAAGGTGGGACCCTGGGGACAACCTATCCGAGGACAACCTATCCGAGGACCCTAATATCCTCAGGGATTGGAGAGTAGCTAAAAATAAGATGAAGTAATGCAAGACATGGTGGAATGATGAAGTTTGGATTTCTATCTGGTAATGTTTGAACAAGACATGGCATCAGTAAAGTGATGCTTGGCACCGACAGACAATTTGTGTGGAACAGGGAGAAAGAAAATAAATAAAAAGATATAGAGAATAAAATGGGTAGGGCTTTAAATTGCTTTCGTGCTTCTTTGTCTTAGCAGACAGGAGACTAAAAGAAGTTGAATCCAGGGATTTGAAATGTGGATGAACTGTGGGGGAGTAAAAACAAACAAAGACGATAGAGGAGAAGAAAGAGGTCAATCACTCTCTATCCCCAAAAGTGCGAAAAATAAAAGCCCCTCTGTCTCCTCACTCTCACCATCACCCCTCTGACTGGCTAATCGTTGCCAGATGTATGAGCACGAGGCTTTCATTTAACCTCCTCCTTCTTTCCCTCTCTCAACGACTCTGTTTCTATTTCTCTGTGTGGGTTTCGTTCTCATGCTCAGAGCCTCTCTGTTCTCCTCTTTGTCTCCTCCTCCTCCTCCTCCTCCACTCTTGCTCTCTCCCACTTGCTCTCTGGCAAAGCAGGAAAAACTACAGGTTTCTGGCCCTGAAGGGAGCATGTTTCTTCTAACCACTAACAGATGGAGGGATGAAGAGGGAAGGGATGGATATGAGAGATAAAGGATGGCGGCTGGGAAAATGTTGTTTGTACTGAGATTGGCTGCAAGATGATAAAAAGCTTAAATGTTGCATTTGTGAGAGGTTTTGTTATTTACCATTGGAGCATTGGAGCATATACAAGCCATTGTTCCCCCATTTTTCCTGTCCTCTTTTTCTCTACTTTCTCTCTATCCCTCTTTTCCACTTGAATGGATGGACACAGCTGGAAATGAATCCTAATGTCATAAAACAGCCAGCTCATTGAAATTCCCTTGACTTCATCTCTCTCGTGCACAAACACAAACACACACACACACACACACACACACACACACACACACACACACACACACACACACACACACACACACACACACACTATACTCAACAGTAGCACTAAAATAAGTATTCATGGTGGTCATACTAGTAAAAGTTGTGCATTGGTAATAGTAGCAGGGTGACTACTAGTGGCAATAAAGTAATAATAAAGTAATAAAATAAAATAATAAATGGTCAGTAATTGTATCCATAAAAACAGCCTATTATTCAATTCAATTCAGTTTATTTTGTATAGCCCAGAATCACAAATTACAAATTTGCCTCAGAGGGCTTTACAATCTGTACACATGCGACATCCTGTCCCTGAACCCTCACATCAGCACAGGAAAAACTCCCCTAAAAAAACCCTTTAACAGGGAGAAAAAACAAAGAAATCTATGGGAGAGCGACAGAGGAGGGATCCTTCTCCCAGGATGGACAGAATGCAATAGATGTCATGCGTACAGAATGAACAGCATAACAGGGCTACAACACATTCAATGTATTCCTGGGAACCTGCAAGGCGAGAAAGCACAAGGACTCCGGGGAAGAAGCAAAATCAAAGCTGAAGTTATTCTACTAGGCCCAGATCACCTTTGAAATCAATTATCTAACGATATAGTTTCTCTAGGGCTGCACGGTGGTGTAGTGGTTAGCACTGTCGCCTCACAGCAAGAGGGGCCCGGGTTCAATTCCCGGGCTGGACAACCTTCTGTGTGGAGTTTGCATGTTCTCCCCGTGTCAGCGTGGGTTCTCTCCGGCTTCCTCCCACAGTCCAAAGACATGCAGCTTAGGTGCATTGAAGACTCTAAATTGCCCGTGGATGTGAGTGTGAATGGTTGTTTGTCTCTATATGTCAGCCCTGCGACAGACTGGCGACCTGTCCAGGGTGTACCCTGCCTTCGCCCATTGACAGCTGAGATCGGCTCCAGCACCCCTGCGACCCTTAACTGGATAAGCAGGTTACGGAAAATGGATGGATGGATGGATAGTTTCTCTAGATGGCATTGCTCTGGCATCCAGCACTACCGTTAAGAACCTCGGAGTTATCTCTGATCAGGATCTGTCTTTTAACTCTTATATAAAACAAATCTCAAGGACAACCTTTTTTCATTTACGTAACATTTCAAAAATCAGGCAAATCCTGTATCAGAGTGATGCAGAAAAACTAGTTCATGCATTTGTTACCTCTGGACTAGATTACTGCAATTCATCATTATCAGGCTGCTCTAATAAGTTTCTTAAATATCTACAGTTGATCCAGAATGCGGCAGCACGTGTTCTAACAAAAACTAGGAAAAGAGATCATATTACTCCGGTATTAGCTTCTCTGCACTGGCTCCCTCTTAAATCAAGAATAGAATTTAAAATTCTTCTACTCACCTACAAAGCTCTAACTGGCCAGGCACCGTCTTATCTTAAGGAACTTATAGTTCCATATTACCCAACTAGAGAGCTGCGCTCCATCAATGCAGGGTTACTTGTGGTTCCTAGAGTATATTAAAGTAGGATGGTAGCCAGAGCATTCAGTTATCAGGCTCCTCTTCTGAGGAACCAGGTTCCAGTTTCAGTCCGGGGGCAGACACACTCACCACTTTCAAGAGTAGGCTTAAGATCTTCCTTTTTGATAGCGCTTATAGTTAGGGCTGGTTCAGGTTCACCTTGGTCCAGGCCCTAGATATGCTGCTTTATGCCTATACAGCCGGGGACTACCTAAGACACACTGAGCTCCTCTCTCCCTCCATCATTATGTATTAATCTCCTATTTATGCACATTACTGATTTTGTTTCTTACCCGGAGTCCTTGTGCTTTCTCGCCTTGCAGGTTTCCATGAATCGGGGTTATATCTGGACTGTGATCGTGCCTCCTGCTGTGGCCCTGCTGACACCCACTGCTACTACCACTATTATTATTAGTCACATTACTATTACTATTCCCTGTACCATTACGCTTATTGGTTTTGCTTCTACCCTGAAGCCCTTTTTGCTTTCTCGCCGCAGGTTTCCATGAATCGTTGTGGTACCTGGACCGTGGTCGTGCCTCCTGCTGTGACCCGGCTGACACCAACTGTTACTTTTATTATTATATTATTTTCCTGTGCCGATGTGAGGGTTCCGGAACAGAGGATGTCGCATGTGTACAGATTGTAAAGCCCTCTGAGGCAAATTTGTTATTTGTGATTTTGGGCTATACAAAATAAACTGAATTGAATTGAATAAAAGGCTGTTTTTACGGATACAATTACTGACCATTTATTATTTTATTTTATTACTTTATTTACCTTTATGGCATTTATTTTTACTACACTACTATTATTATTGCCACTAGTAGTCACCCTGCTACTATTACCAATGCACAACTTTTACTAGTATGACCACCATGAATACTTATTTTAGTGCTACTGTTGACTATAGTGTCTGGGTGTGTCTGTGTGTCTGTGTGTCTGTGTGTGTGTGTGTGTGTGTGTGTGTGTGTGTGTGTGTGTGTGTGTGTGTGTGTGTGTGTGTGTGTGTGTGTGTTTGTGCACGAGAGAGATGAAGTCCAAGGGAATTTCAATGAGCTGGATGTTTTATGACATTAGGATTCATTTCCAGCTGTGTCCATTCATTCAAGTGCAAAAGAGGGATAGAAAGTAGAGAAAAAGAGGACAGGCAAATTTGTAATTTGTGATTTTGGGCTATACAAAATGAACTGAATTGAATTGAATTGAAAGTGGAAAAACCACCAAGATGATACTGGGGTTATTTTGCTGCCAAGAAAATCAGGCGTAGACACTTCTAAGGGTAAGAAAGTCTTTAACATTAATGCTTGGTATTATGGCATTAATATGCAAGACTGTTTATGCTCCTAGTAATCCACCTGGTGTGGTCTGTTGTATTGATGGTTTTGTTTGCAGTGTTATAGAAATATTGATAAAGTAGTGGGGGGACTGTATGAATGTTAGTCCTGATGGGAAGGTGGCACCTTGCATGGTAGCCCCTGCCATTAATGTATGAATGGGTGTGAATGGGATATGATCACGTATGTTTGTTTTCATGAGATTTGGCTTAACAGTATCACTATGTGCAGAGGTAAAACGGTTCGTTTGGTGGTGGATATGTGGTTTTGGGGAGCACAAGGGCTAATGGGCATAGCCGTCCCCACGGGCCTATGACATGATTAACTTGCCCCTGGGTGTGCAACGCAACACCAAGCATGATGCAATAAAGAAAAACACATGATCATTTTGGTGTTTTCTAAAACAAACACTTTTATTTCATATAATACATTTGTCAAACAAATTTCATCGAAAAAAGCTAATAGATAGTTGGCTAGTACACTATAATTGATAATACTGTCAAATACTCAAATGAGATTGTAATCTTGCATTCTTTAGGCAGGCACATTTTTATTGATCTGCAAGTAGCCTACTATTAAAATCAAGTATTTAAAGTACACTTAACTGTGTGAGTGAAACTTTTGACCTCTCCAAAACTTGAAAAAGATCATTAAAGATAAGATAAGATAAATCGTAATGCTGCGTATCTTGCTGGTTTGTGTCTGCTGTTAGAAGTTGGTTGAAAGTCGGTTCTTTCAACAATAATACTCTCTCATCCACAGATTCCAGACAAAATATCTTGCAATACATTTATACTGTACTAATCCACTCATTCACATAATTTGAGATCTGGTTACATTTTCCCATGTCTTGCATTTACTTCCACCCACAATATATTTAATAGCTGTATGTTTATGCAGAGAAACATGTTAAAAGCACATATCATTGTTGTCTTGAGTTATCATCTTATTTAAATAAAGTATGACTTAACAATTCAATAATAACAGGTATGCATCGTTTTAGTAACAAAACAACCCTAATATAAGGACCAAACTGTAGTCTGTGTCAGCATTGTAGGCTACTATATTTCAATCAATAAGTTTTAAACATATGAATAAGCCACAAAAGTATAGGATAAGAGTAAGGGAATGTTCTTGCATAAGGCCAATTTCCCTTACAATGGTAGGTTTATTAGAGTCATGAAATATGGCTCTCTGTGACCTCAAAGAAAATGCCAGCATGGAATATGATATACCCTATCAGTAGCTGTGTGCAAGTTGAGGGTGAGGATATTTAGTGGCCAATGTGGCCAATTATGGTATCCTATATATAAAACATGAGTCATCCATATAA
>NW_026554365.1:0-1461 GCF_027596085.1 Anoplopoma fimbria | reverse complement strand
GACAACAGAATTAGCAACAACACTAAAATTTACAGGAGCTGGTAAGTAGTTAAGTAAACGTGAAAGAATAATATATTTAGTCTATCTTAGCAGAATCATCATCTTCATCTTCTATTAATCTTCATCTTCATCATCATCATCTTCATCTTCATCTTCATCTTCATTGTCATCTTCATCTTCATTGTCATCTTCATCTTCATTGTCATCTTCATCTTCATTGTCATCTTCATCGTCATCTTCATCTTCATCTTGCCATTAGGCAAAGTTTCTCCACTAGATGTCTATCTGATAATGCTGTAGCTAAATTTAAAGCGATTTCTCCAGGGTTTTATTCAGTACCATTGCTCATCTCCATATAACAGAGGACTCCTACTCTAACTTTAGTCTGTCTCCATATAACAGAGGACTCCTACTCTAACTTTAGTCTGTCTCCATATAACAGAGGACTCCTACTCTAACTTTAGTCTGTCTCCATATAACAGAGGACTCCTACTCTAACTTTAGTCTGTCTCCATATAACAGAGGACTCCTACTCTAACTTTAGTCTGTCTCCATATAACAGAGGACTCCTACTCTAACTTTAGTCTGTCTCCATATAACAGAGGACTCCTACTCTAACTTTAGTCTGTCTCCATATAACAGAGGACTCCTACTCTAACTTTAGTCTGTCTCCATATAACAGAGGACTCCTACTCTAACTTTAGTCTGTCTCCATATAACAGAGGACTCCTACTCTAACTTTAGTCTGTCTCCATATAACAGAGGACTCCTACTCTAACTTTAGTCTGTCTCCATATAACAGAGGACTCCTACGCTAGCTTTAGTCTGTCTCAGATTGACCATCTTGTCTGCATGCTCACTGAATGACACTAGACTCTATAGCTCCTCTAAAAAAGAAGCTAATAAAAGAAAGGAGGTTTGCTCCATGGTATAATCCTCAAACCCGCGAATTAAAGCAAACATCACGAAAACTTGAAAGGATATGGCGTTCCACCAATGTGGATGAAGCGGTTAGTCTGGCGAGACAGTCTTAAAATATATAAGAAGGCACTCCGTAATGCTAGAGCAGCCTATTATTCAGCATTAATAGAGAAAATAAGAACAACCCTAGGGTTCTCTTCAGCACTGTAGCCAGGCTGACAGAGAGTCACAGCTCTGTTGAGCCGTGTATTCCTATAAACCTCAGTAGTAGTGACTTCATGAACTTCTTTAATGATAAGATTCTAACTATTAGAGAAAAAATGATAATATACTGACCTCAACCAGTACCGATCGATCCACAGCTGTAGAACCTGAAATATATTTAGATGGCTTTTCTCCCATCGACCTTCAACAATTGACTTTAACTATTTCTAAGTCTAAACCTTCCACCTGTCTCTTAGACCCGATTCCGACTAGGCTGCTTAAGGAAGTTTTACCTTTAATTAGCAATTCTTTATTAGAAATGATCAATCTGTCTTT
>NW_026554364.1:0-7164 GCF_027596085.1 Anoplopoma fimbria | reverse complement strand
CCTTGTACAATACAACTAAGGCCCCCAGTGCTCTTGCCTTATATGGTATATAGGAAACAGTTGTGCGGGATACCAGGGGCCGAAGGGGCCAAAGGCCGAAGGGGCCAAAGGGCAAATGTATAAGAATATCGGAGCCCCATACAAGGTCTTTGACTTCCAATAACATGTACAAGGTCTTGACTTCAGCCCAAATGTGAATAACATGTACACTATATAAGGAGGTGTAAGAGCTCGAAAGTTAGGGAACTCACAGATTCGACTCGAGACCTCCGGGCGTTCTAGACGTCCGTCATGACATGTGTTGCTTGTTTGTAATAAACTTTACTATACCAGCAAGAACAGTGTCCGCGGAGCATCCTTTCTCATCACTTCAACAGCACTGTCGCATGAAAGATACGACACCATCACTGCTGGTGACTCCTTGGTATTACATTGGTGTACAGTTTAGAATGCCTTCCCATCCTAATAATCTGTCTCTATAGGAATGACATCCCTACATTACATCCTCAACAATAAATGACCCGACCGTAACAACAGGTTGTTCTACAGTGAAATGAGATGTGATACACTAGATTTGTGAGAAGGTTGGAATCATCATTTCTTTCTCTCTCCCCACTTCTTCTGGCCTCCTCCTTCCTGTCTCTAACTGCAGACTATCAGTGTTGGCGACTCTGTGGGGACTTGACAGTAAGTTCACACATATGAATGAAACCTGAGTGCAGTTTCTTAGAACATGTAGTGAAGCTGTAGTGAAACACTGACGCCCGAGCTGCACTACCTGTGTGAGCAGCATGTGTGTGTTGCTCAACCTCTTTGTTGTCATTTCAGCGTGTGCGTTTTTTTAGAGAGTGTGTTGACGTAATACCAGCATCTTTAGCCTACTACAGTTTCAATGTCTATATCTGTAAAACATTTCACAGGCAGGAAACAAGTTCATATTTATTTAACTCTACACTTAATATAACAATAAAAGCCTGCTAGCATCTTTCTGCTAACAGAATCCCTTCACTGGTTAACACAAGGCTTTTATTCTGAAATATTTGGAGGACAGTGTAGGAAAATACAATTACTTGCTCGACTCCATAAATTAAAAGAGTCCCGACTTTCAGTTGTGGATTGTTCATATTATTTATGAATGAGCACATGCTTCTTCACCCTTTTGTATTTGAATTAAACATTCATAATTAAATGAAACAGTGTGTCAGTTATGAAAGACAAACCATGTAGAAAGAAGCTCTGGCAGCAGCAGCAGCAGCACTCTGTGTTAAACTAACCGTGAGATACAGAGAGTGTGGCTCGGCCCTGAGACTTCTTAACCAGCCGTACCTAAACAGGCCTGTTAAGCTCTTTTTCAGGTGCATATTTTTATCTCAAGTTACAGTTACAACATGTTTACATGCGTTAATGCTCATAACCCTCCTTGTTTGTCTCCTCCTGGCTGTCTGCAGCATCTCTTCTTAGCCTCTCTCTCTCACACACTCTGTTTTAGCGCTTGCTCCTAAAACAACATGGCATCCTGACAGGACGGGGCGGGAATATTGAGCAAGCCAGCGTGGGAGGCACGTGGCCGGACTCCTCCCACCACATCCACCTGCTGGAGCTTGTTGCTGTCGACAAGACATCAGCTCCTTCATATTCCACTGGATGTGGAGCTTTCTGTGTGACAGGAGGAAGAGGCTCCATTCCTCAAACTGATACAAACATATAGTAAATTAATATCATTTTACACTCTCACTAAAGTTTTAGGTTTCCAGAATATCCCTTTAAGGGTCTGAGTGTCTTTATTCTGTCATCACTGTGTATCATAGATTTATGCTAAATGAAATCAAACATGACTAAATGTATGTCTGTGAATGAGCACTGATAACATGATGTAAGCTGAATGTGAGTGAGTCACAGGGGTAGAAAACATCCCTGTCCTCTCTGTGACCCCCATGTGACGGAGAAGACGAGAGGCAGTCAAAGTGTGTGTCTATATGTTAAGTGTTATTATTTGATGGCGCCCTTACTCCCTGTACTCCTATCTTGTCTACATATGTATATATATACCCATCCTGGTATATTTTACAATACAATTTGCACATTGCGTAACATCTCAGCAACAACATTCAGCTACTTGTCAGATCCATATGATACACACAAAGCAAGTATTCCATAGCATAAACCCCAATAGGAGGGATTGCTAAATACAAAAGCAAAAACATTTTCATGAATTGTTCATTTGACAACAGTTATATGCTGCTGCATCTGTAAAAATGTTATGACGGTGAAGGTGTAATGTCAGGATGATGTAAGTAAAGTGCCTTTGTTGCTGTTGACACAATGCCAGGTAGCTGCTGTTTATCTGCTGCTATCTAAAGCTGCTCTGACCGCCATCTCCACATGGGCTGTTAGAGGCCTATTACTTTGTCGTATCAGCCACTGGCACCTGTGCAACATGAGAGAGCCAGATAATCTCACTGTGGATTACCTTTCCTCTCTGCATCACCAGGGAACAGCCAGACCCCCTGCAAAAAAAGACAGACCTTTCAATGAGGACGGTTGTTTGGTTCCCCCCCCAAGAACCGCTGGCTCCATTCCCCTTACTAGTCCACACACAAGAGCAAGGTTTAGAAGTTGATTTCTTGGCCGTGGGACTTTAGCTGATAGAGTCTGGCTGAAAATGAGAGAACAGAGAAGTCAAACAGCTTCAAGGTGAAGTGGGATTAGTGACAGCTCTTCATACGTCTCCACCTTCCCCAATTTATCTGCAAATTATGTTCCCAGGCTAAGCCTCTGACTGGGGCCACGTCACACCGACCCTGTCCTCGGCAACTTGCAATACTTGGATCGTCATTTTTTAGCAATGTTATACTAGCATGGCCACACCCCTGCATCACTTCTGTCTCTTCTCCTCTCAAGATGATGCTTTTTGTTCCTTTTTACATATTTAGTGCATATGCAAAGCCAAATTTAATCAAAGGACATTTTGTGTTTGGTTTGTTTAGTTTTTTCTGTGTCTCTCTCTCTCTCTCTTTTCTACCTTAAATCATACAAACTACTTACAGTGGACTACAGAAACTTTATCATTATGACCAAACACTCTCCATTTCTCCTGCTCATGTTTTGTATGGTTTATTCATCTGCATCATTCTAAGTTTCTCATGCATGACCCTATGAAGGTCAATGAAAAAAAAAGTGTCTTAGGTGAAAAAAGTCATAGTATGGTGCGTTACAAAAGGTGAAAGAAAATCACAGAATAGTATCTCAAAAAAAAAGTTGAAAAGAAGTCATAGTGTAGTATGTTGAAAGAAATATGAAAAAAGTCATAGTTTAGTATTCATAAAGAAGTCATAGTATAGTATTAAAAAAAACTGTTGAAAAAAACTCATAGTATATTATGACAAAAGAAATATGAAACAAGTCATAGTATAGTATGTTGAAAAAAATATGAAATAAGTCATAGTATAGTATATCGGAAAAAGTATATATGTCGAAAAAAAAAAAGAAAAAAAGTCATAGTATAGTATGTCGAAAAATATATGAAAAAGTTATAGTATAGTACGTCAAAATAAGTGAAAAAGAAGTCATAATATAGTATATCGGAAAAAGTCATTGTATAGTATGCTGAAAAAGTTGAAAATAAGTCCTACTGTAGTATGTCGAAACATGCTGAAAAAACATCATAGTTATGGTAAGTCGAAAAAAGTCATGCTACAGTATATCGGAAAAAGTCATAGTACATTATGTCAAAAAAAGATGAATAAGTCATAGTATACTATGTCGTACAAAATTAAAAAAAGTCATAGTATAGTATTTACAAAGAAGTCATAGTATAGTATTGAAAAAACTGTTGAAAAAAACTCATAGTACATTATGACAAAAGAAATATGAAACAAGTCATAGTATAGTATGTTGAAAAAATATGAAAAAGTCAGGGTATAGTATGTCAAAATAAGTGAAAAAGAAGTCAGTGGAGTATGTCAAAAACATCATTATATAGTATATCGAAAAAAGTCATAGTATAGTACGTCAAAATAAGTGAAAAAGAAGTCATAATATAGTATATCGGAAAAAGTCATAGTATAATGCTGAAAAAGTTGAAAATAAGTCATAGTAAATTATGTCGAAAAAAATAAAAAAAGTCATAGTGTAGTATGTCGAAACATGCTGAAAAAAATCATAGTTATGGTAGGTCGAAAAAAGTCATGCTACAGTATATCGGAAAAAGTCATAGTATAGTATGTAAAAAAAAAGATGAAAGAAGTCATAGTATAGTATGTAAAAAAAAAGATGAAAGAAGTCATAGTATACTATGTCGAAAAAAATGAGAAAAAAGTCATAGTATAGTATTTATAAAGAAGTCATAGTATAGTATTTATAAAGAAGTCATAGTATAGTATGTTGAAAAAATATGAAAAAGTCAGGGTATAGTATGTCAAAATAAGTGAAAAAGAAGTCAGTGGAGTATGTCAAAAACATCATTATATAGTATAACGGAAAAGTCATAGTATAGTATGTTGAAAAAAGATGAAAGAAGTCATAGTATACTATGTCGTAAAATTTTAAAAAGTCATAGTATAGTATGTAAAAAAAGATGAAAGAAGTCATAGTATATATGTCGAAATAGTTTAGTATTCTATATTCATAAAGAAGTCATAGTATAGTATTAAAAAAACTGTTGAAAAAAACTCATAGTATATTATGACAAAAGAAATATGAAAGAAGTCATAGTATAGTATGTTGAAAAAAATGAAATAAGTCATAGTATAGTATGTTGAAAAAAATGAAATAGTCAGTATAGTATGTCAAAATAAGTGAAAAAGAAGTCATAGTGGAGAATGTCAAAAACATCATAATATAGTATATCGGAAAAAAGTCATTTGTATAGTATGTTGACAAAAGTTGAAAATAAGTCATAGTAAAGTATGTCGAAAAAAATAAAAAACAAGTCATAGTGTAGTATGTCGAAACATGCTGAAAAAACATCATAGTTATGGTAGGTCGAAAAAAGTCATAGTACATTATGTCCAAAAAATTGAAATATTAAATTAAGTCATAGTATAGTATGTCGAAAATAGTCATAGTATATGATGTCAAATATTATAAAAATGAATAGTATTATGTCAAAAAACTAAATAAAGTCATAGTAAGTCATAGTACAGTATGACGAAAAACTCATGGTATAGTATGTCAAAATAAGTCATAGTATAGTATGTCGAAAAAACTAAAAAGTCATAGTATAGTATGTAGAAAAATTAAATAAAGTCATAGTATAGTATGTAGAAAAAAGTCAAAGTATAGTATGTAGAAAAATTAAATAAAGTCATAGTATAGTATGTCGAAAATAGTCATAGTATAGTATGTCAAGAACAAAAAAGTCATAGTACTGTAAGTTAAAAAAGTCATAGTATAGTAAGTAGAAAGTCATAGTATAGTATGTCGAAAAAAATGAATAATATAGTATGTCAAAAAAATAAATAAAGTCATAGTAAGTCATAGTACAGTATGACGAAAAAAAGTCATGGTATAGTATGTCAAAATAAGTCATAGTATAGTATGTCGAAAAATCAAAGTATAGTATGTTGAAATATTAAATTAAGTCATAGTATAGTATGTCGAAAATAGTCATAGTATAGTATGTCAAGAAGCAAAAAATCATAGTACTGTATGTCAAAAAAATCATATATAGTATAGTAAGTCATAGTATTTTTATGTTATACTATAGTATGTCAAAAAATAAATAAAGTCATAGTAAGTCATGTACAAAAAACCCCCCAAAAAGTCATACTATAGTATGAGAAAATTAAATAAGTCATAGTATAGTATGTAGAAAAAGTCAAAGTATAGTATGTTGAAATATTAAATTAAGTCATAGTATAGTATGTCGAAAATAGTCATAGTATAGTATGTCAGAAGCAAAAAAGTTATAGTACTGTAAGTTAAAAAAGTCATAGTATAGTAAGTAGAAAGTCATAGTACAGTTATGACTTTCATGCCTATGTACTATGACTTATAGTATGACTTTTTCATTTTATTTTTTTGACATTACTATACTATTCATTTTTTTTTGCTTTTGACATACTATACTATGACTATTTTCGACATACTATACTATGACTTAATTTAATATTTCAACATACTATATTATGACTTAATTTTTTTCGACATACTTTGACTTTTTTTTTAACATACTATATACTTTATTTATTTTTGACTTATACTATGACTTTTTCGACATACTATACCATAACTTATAACAGACTGTACTATGACTTTTAACTTTGACTTTATTTTTTTTTTGACATACTATACTATTCATTTTTTTATGACTTAATTTAATATTTCTATGACTTTCTACTTACTATACTATGACTTTTTTAACATACAATTACTATGACTTTTTTCGTCGCTTTTGACATACTATACTATTCATTTTTTTCATACTATACTATGACTTTCTAATTTATATATTTCAACATACTATACTTTTTTTTTTCTACATACTATACTATGACTTTATTTAATTTTTCTACATACTTTGACTTTTTTCTATACTATGACTTTTATTTAATTTTTCTCATACTATACTATGACTTATTTTGACATACTATACCATGACTTTTTTTTTTATACCATACTGTACTATGACTTACTATGACTTTATTTATTTTTTTGACATACTATACTATTCATTTTTTTCGACATACTATACTATGACTTTTTTCGACATACTATGACTTTTATTCATCCTTTTTTTTTCGACATACAATACTATGACTTTTTTTCATGACTTTTTCGACATACTATACTATGACTTTTTTGACATACTATACCATGACTTTTTTCGGCATACTATTCAATGACTTTTTTCGACATACTATACTATGACTTTTTTCGACATACTACACTATTACTTTTCGACATACTATACTATGACTTTTTTTTCATGACTTTTGACATACTATACTATGACTTTTTTCGGCATACTATATGACCTGCACTATTGACTATTTTCGGCATACTATACTGCTGACAATTTAATATTTCAGCATACTATAGCGACTTTTCACATACTATACTATGACTGTACGACCTATACCATGACTTTAAGTCATACCCTGCCCTTTATGACTTATTTACTATATATTCATTTTTGACATACTATACTATGACTTTTCTACT
>NW_026554363.1:0-48800 GCF_027596085.1 Anoplopoma fimbria | reverse complement strand
TAAGCTAAATTAAGCTGGTAGCATTGCCTATGTCGATCATATCATCTCCCTCAGCAAAAGAAAGTTAATGTGTGTAACTATTCCTTTATAAAGGCCTTGGGTACCTATTTTCTCAATAGTTCAGTATTTCTGCCAGAATTAAAAGCAGTTGTTTGATTGGTTCCTCTGAAATGACAAATTGCGTAGTTTGTATTTAACACTAGCTACCCTTTAACAATTATTTAGGGAAACTCTTTAGGATTATCACTTCTTCAAAAAGTCTCAACCAAACCATTAAAGTGTGATAGCTATTACCCTCCTGCCCTGTCCAACAAGTGACCACTCAGAGGGCTCTGGCCGATGTCATACATTGACCTCTCCTTTACGGTTTTTGGAGACTCTTGGCGATAATGTTCTAGGAGAAACCTGTGGCTTGGGTGCTGGTGGTGAGTACATGTAATCATGTACACAGACTCACACAATATTATTTTATGACATTATAAAGCCTGGCTGTCTAGCTCGAGACCAGCTCCGCTGTTGGTTATAGAGATCAGCTTTTATATATCAGAGCAGTGTTAGGTGACAGTGGGGCTAAAGCAAAGCCATCAGAACACAATAACGTTAGCTAGCAACTAAGCCGAAGCCTTCAGCTGAACACTGTGTGCAATGTCAAGCTATGCACAACATTTACTGTCAACCTGTGTGAGTCTAGCAGCCAAATTAACCATTTGCTTATATTTGTTAATATGAAGGAAGGTGCATCTCACTTGTGCTGTAAGGATTTCTGGACATACAGTATGATGCTAGCTTTGGGAAGACATCGGTCTCTCATTTAGAATATATAATGTCAATAGTGTTAAAAAACTCAGCTCTCTCTCTCTCTCTCTCTCTAAAAAACACAATTATTAAAAAATTATTGGTCCTATAACTCCATCACACTTTGTCTCCTCCTCTGTCTGAGCGCAGGCCTCACAAACTTTTTGATAATGCAATCAAACATATATTGACACCATCCATCCTACCCTTCCAATTCACATACCCAATGTGCTAAATTGAGTTGTTTAAAATGATTTTCTTTACTGCTCCCATACAGATTTGTTCTTACAGTATGCTTAAGTAAAAAAAAAAAGCTTTGAGTTCAATACTTGATGACTGCTTTAATTTAATATTTATTTTAATGTTACTTTTATCATTCACTTGAAAAGCAGATTGTCACAAAATCAGAAATGCAACAGCTCTCGCAGTACAAACAGGGGCTAGCAATTCACTATCATTGCTAGCCCCTGCTTTCCTGGGGTCCAGCCAAAAAACCCAAATCAGATTAAACTATAATAACCATATTAAACATACTATCAGAGTCTGTGAAAATATTAAAACTACAGAAAAACACTAACACTTACCATCAGCTGCATAGCAGGCAGAGGCATGCATTACCGCCTGCTGCTGGAGTGAGCTATACAGCTTTGCTTTAGTGTCTGCCAGCTCCCACTGCAGCAGATCCACCTTTACCCCTCCCCTCCACCCTTTCTCACATGTCACATCTCACAGACTGGTGCACTTGCATTGAGCAAATGTAAAGGTTTACCATATTGTTCCTCTGGAACAAAGAAAGCTGTGTACTACACAAAGGATTTAATGAAAACAATGAAAGCTCGAGTAAACAATGAAAGCTCGATGAAAACCAGGGTTAGTCACGGAGTTCCACAGGGGTCTGTTCTTGGACCTATTTTATTTACCTTATATATGCTTCCCTTGGGGAATATTATCAGAAAACACTCAGTAAACTTTCATTGTTATGCAGATGATACCCAGTTATATCTATCAATTAAGCCAGACGAAACTAACCAGTTCTCTAGACTTCAAGCATGTCTTACGGACATAAAAACCTGGATGACCTGTAACTTCTTAATGTTAAACTCTGAAAAAACAGAAGTTATCCTACTAGGTCCAGATCACCTTTGAATTCAATTATCTAACGATATAGTTTCTCTAGATGGCATTGCTCTAGCATCCAGCACTACCGTTAAGAACCTTGGAGTTATCTTTGACCAGGATCTGTCTTTTAACTCTTATATAAAACAGATCTCAAGGACAGCCTTTTTTCATTTACGTAACATTGCGAAAATCAGGCAAATCCTGTCTCAAAGTGATGCAGAAAAACTAGTTCATGCATTTGTTACCTCTAGACTAGATTACTGTAACTCCTTATTATCAGGCTGCTGCAGTCTGCAGTCTCTTAGATCTTTACAGTTGATCCAGAATGCTGCAGCAGGTGTTCTAACAAAAACTAAGAAAAGAGATCATATTACTCCAGTATTAGCTTCTCTGCACTGGCTCCCTGTTAAATCAAGAATAGAATTTAAAATTCTTTTACTTACCTACAAAGCTCTAACTGGTCAGGCACCGTCTTATCTTAAGGAACTTATAGTTCCATATTACCCAACTAGAGAGCTGCGCTCAATCAATGCAGGGTTACTTGTGGTTCCTAGAGTATATAAAAGTAGGATGGGAGCCAGAGCCTTCAGTTATCAGGCTCCTCTTCTGTGGAACCAGGTTCCAGTTTCAGTCCGGGCAGACACACTCACCACTTTCAAGAGCAGGCTTAAGACCTTCCTTTTTGATAGCGCTTATAGTTAGGGCTGGTTCAGGTTCGCCTTGGTCCAGCCCCTAGATATGCTGCTATATGCCTAGACAGCCGGGGGACTACCTAGGATACGCTGAGCTCCTCTCTCCTCTTCTCTCCCTCCTTCTTTATGTATTAATCTCCTATTTATGCACATTACTGATTTTGCTTCTTCCCCGGAGTTCTTGTGCTTTCTCGCCTCGCAGGTTCCCAGGAATCGGGGTTATATTTGGACTGTCATCGTGCCACCTACTGAGGCCCTGCTGACACCCACTACTACTACCACTATCATTATTAGTCACATTACTATTATTATTGTACGGGGCTGTGGCACATGAGGTAGAGCGCTTGTCCCGTAACCACAAGGTTGGTGGTTCAAACCCCTCTACCGGCCGAGGTGTCCTTGAGCGAGACACCTAACCCCAAGTTGCTCCCCGGGCGCTTCATTGCAGCCCACTGCTCCTCCGGGATGGGTTAAATGCAGAGAAATAATTTCCCCATTGTGGGACTAATAAAGGATTGATTATTATTATTATTATTATTATTGCCTGTACTATTACGCTTATTGACTTGCTTGTACCCTGGAGTCTTTGTGCTTTCTCGTTCTGCAGGTTTCCATGAATCGTTGTGGTACCTGGACCGTAGTCGTGCCTCCTGCTGTGAGCCGACTGACACCCACTGCTACTTCGATTATTATTATTAGTCACATTACTATCCCTATTTTCATGGCTATAATTCTACTGTAATAATTGCTGCTGTTATTATAAGTAGTCTTATTATATGAATCATTTATGTCATATACATTGAATGTGTTGTAACTGTTATGTTGTTCATTCTGTACACATGACATCTATTGCATTCTGTCCATCCTGGGAGAAGGATCCCTCCTCTGTCGTTCTCCCATAGGTTTCTTCCTTTTTTCTCCCTGTTAAAGGGTTTTTTTTAGGGGAGTTTTTCCTGTGCCGATGTGAGGGAAGGACAGAGGATGTCGCATGTGCACAGATTGTAAAGCCCTCTGAGGCAAATTTGTAATTTGTGATTCTGGGCTATACAAAATAAACTGAATTGAATTGAATTGAATGTCGCACCTGGGCCTCCATCGCCTGCAAGGTCACCTGCATGGGGAGGGTTGGAAAGGTCCTGGTGCGACACGGCCATATCGCTGCACATGTACTGCAATTACCAAACAGCAAATGTACATATCAATCAAAGAACATGAATGAGGACTTTAGATAAGTTTATCTAGAGACATGGGACAAAAAGCATCAAGCAACTGAGAGTTAGTTTTAAAAATGCAAATCATTTTAATTGTGCATATTGTTAGGGATTAATACAATTATTACAGGTAACATTTACATGATACAAATGTGTTGAATATACTGTAGGATTTCTAGCCAGACAAATGTTTAATACTAAATGAATAAGTACTTTCCCTGTCTCTGGTTGGGCTTGTCTTCTTAAAAAGTTCATAACATATCCTAATTACCACTACCAGCCAGTGGTGTAGTCCAGGGTATACGCAGGTATACGGCGTATACCCACTTATTTTTCAGTCAGCATTGCGTATACCCACTTCTAAACCCCCCCAGATGCGCACCATTCAGTAGTATCTGCAAGCGAAATCGCGCACTTTTCCCCGGTGAAGCCATGACCCACGCTACTCTGCCACTTATTGGCTAATACTCGCTGCCTTTACTGATTAGATTGGTTAACTGTAGGCATGACGACGAATGAGCCAATCGGAGGGAGAGAAAGGCGGGTCATGCCGAAGTAAATATCGCGAAAGACTAATTTACTTTTACAAGTTTACTTTAAATGATTTTCTATAATAATCCGGTAAAATGAAGCGAGCTATCCAAACAAAAATTTAATTTGACAATTTCAAACGTCCTCGCGAATCAATATCAGCCAGCAGCTCAGCAGTTAATGTTAGCGATCGTACACCGGTACAGTTACCGTCGACGCCCGCTCTGCCCCCCGCCCCCGTCGGAGAGGAGGCTGTCAGTAAAGGAGATGCTGCCTCTCCGCCCACAGCCAAAGATGCCGGTACAACTTCGGATGAAGACGTCAACTACGGTAGGTTTCATAATAGTGGCACACTCTGGCCCATGCTATGTGTTGCGAATCAGCTGTTCAAAGACACCGTTTACAAAATAAATTACTGATTTGCCATGTGAGAGAATAAGTGTCATTCCAGGAATAAGGAATAGTTGTCTCTCACTAGTCTGTGGGCCAGTATTTGTTTAGTCATTTCATAATCCTTCCTCCCTGAGATCAAGCAGCAGAAATTATGTGCCAATGTAAGTAAACTAAAAAGAGTAGTCTCAAATATCACTGTTTCTAAAAAGGGTGTTTAGGGCGTTAAAAAAGGGCAAACATTTAGAGTATACCCACTTCTCCAGGGACCACTACACCACTGCTACCAGCTACATAACTTAATATGAATACATAACTAATAGTAGCATTGTCATACATGTTATATGAGGATATGAAAATTACAACTTTTGCATTGCATTACAATTATTTAAAGTGTGCTCAACTGGAGAACAATCTGATTAATACTTATACGACAAAACCACCACATCTAATACTTACAGTAGAATCAAAGACCACCTCCTCATTATAATCTGTTGGTAGACAATGGAAAGTCCAAGCAAGCTAACAAACAACATAACACAGTACACAACAAATCAACAACACACAACATTAATGCTAATACTTAGCCAGCACAGATCACAGGCAAAACCAAACACAATTCTTCAAACATGTAGCTAAACAATAGCTACACGACATAGCTTTCCAAAAAAAAAAGGAAAAGGATGACTGCTAGGGGACTTTTAGGATTAGATAGCTTACATTAACTATCAATACAATGCAAACACATTTTAACACACAATATCTGGAAAAAATAAATAAAAATTAAAGATACATCTAAATTATAATACAACTAAATGCAAAACATTGCTATTAACAACAATGTCATTCGTAACAACTTCAATATAAAAGCAATATACTCCTGCATACTTACAAGTTTGACTTTGCTGTACCTTGGTGCTGCAGGTCTGCTGGTCTGGAGCAACTGGCAGTTCATCGCGACATTCAAGCGACTGCAGCTGTACATGCGCTTTACATGCCACGTGCCTTTTATGCCGTCCAGCATCATTTGCGCCTTCGACGCCATGGGAAGCATCCAGGAGGATTGCCGACTATAAGTCTCTTGGAGTTTTAAAACAACCTCTCAATTTTTTCGTTGTTATCAATTAATACATACAAAGTCACGTACAACTTTTGTTCTGAACAACTCTATAATTCAAATAACGCTAATAATGTAACATTGTAAGCAATTAATCCCTGCTTAAATATACAGGAGGAGAGTTAGTTACCGATTATAGCAACGAATAAAGGGTATTGCTTACTTACGTTTACATTATGATGCGTTCAGGCTCTGTTCAGTGAAAATGAGTATTGGGCAAAGGTAAATTATAACGTTATCATAATGTGTTCACATGTAATCTCGTTAAATATAGTTTTTATGAGACACTTGAATTAATCCAGTTTTTGAAGGAGATGTTTTCACAGCAACATAAATAGATTTTGGAGATGAATTATGAGCTGTTTACACTAGTTCTAGGCGGTTTATAGTACATCATTTAAGATTTTTTTAATCAAAATCCAAATGATAAGGAATATTTTACTTCCTCGCCACATAGTGGCTACAGGAAGAGGTGGTATAGTTGCAATACAGCATTTCCAGCATCACACACTCTACGCGGGAAAACAACATCCAACTACTGGGCGCGACGTCCGATGGTCACAGTGAATCACCGGCCGGCGTCCTGCCAGTACCCCTGACATGCTTAAAGGTGTGAGGGCCCGTACATCGCTGCTTGCAGCTTTAATTGGCTTTGTCAATGGTTTGGAAAAATGGACAAGTCACGTAAAATAATCAAGAAACAGTGAAAGAAATGGACCCAAAAGTAGGACTCACAGACATAAAGTACAAGTATAGGTCAAATTGTTTTAAGGGAGACTGCCAAATGAAGATAGACAATGGTAAAAAAAAATCTAGGCAGAGTCAAAGACAACATCTAATTCAAGGTTAAAAACACTAGAGAATTATTCAGAAATGATCGCTGGGTGGCTCACTATAACTGTAAAGATGAAGTTACACAGACAAAGGGGAGCACAAACACTAAATACACCATGGAGGGTAATTGGGGCAGGTGAAACTGATCAGGGCGAGGTTGGTAATCACACATTGCAGAAACAAACACAATGGCAAGAAGTGAAGTATCTGAAAAGAGAGACAAAAGGTGAACCAAAATAAAACAAGAAAACTCTGAAAAACTGACGGGAATGTAACAAGGACAAGGCGATGTCACATTTATTTGATTAAGTTAGAATGTTAGCAATATTTCAATGAGAAACTGCTGACGGTTGTTTTGCTTATGTTGCCTGTTGAGTATGCCGCTGTCAATCAAATCCAGGTTCAAGGTTAATTTATTGTTATTATACAAAGGGTTGCACAAGAAATGCAGTTGTAGTCCCTTTATGCTACTCAAGAGAAACATGACAAAATATTACCGGAAGTGCATCCACTAGAGTCACACGCCGATCCAGCTGAACTTTCTCTGATCTACCGTTGCTGGGCTTCATGGGAGCCACTTGCTGCCGTATCTGCCTGGTGACCATGGGGAAGCTGAACCACACCCACACGTTGCTGATCAAACAGATAAGATGAGTTTTTGAGTATTACACTGTGAAATAAATAATACCCTAAGGATATTTTTGTCACAGATTTAATGCCAATGTGGAGGATGCAGAAACAAGTGAGTTGTTATCATATCATCACTTTTTTTAGTTGAAATGGTGGACTTGTTGGAAAACAGGAGCTTATTTACACCTCCAGCACTTACAGAGCAATACTGGCATTCATTTGGAGTGGTATTTGTGTCCACCGGATGAATGTAAGCCCAATATTCACAAATTTTTAGCTCTGTGTTTTGGTCCCTACAAACTCCTGAGGGAACAGAAACAGTAAAGTCAAGGTCTGAATAGCTAAACAATGAGCTAAAACTCACTATAAAACTCACTATAAAGCTCAATAAAGCCGGGGCAGGTGCAGATTCAGGAGATAATACTCTATAGCTAAAGTAAGTTCATGATTACGAGCAAGCCCCTTGTTTTCACATTGCCATCTGACACATGCAAAATTACCGATAACAGACAGATTCAACTTTGATTGTTACTTATTTGGTCACAGTCAGAGACTAACTTTAAACTCTGAATCATTTTTTTAGGGGCTGTTGCACCCACATTCAATGGTTTACTTTGTGGGGACCTTTGTTTTGTCACCAAATGGGAGGTCCCCATAAAGTCAACGCAATATTTTGTTGCTTTTCGGGGTTATGTATCAATGTGGCAACATCTGTGTCTCCTGTTGGTTGTTGGATCAGTTTATCATTAATTTCCATACAAAATGTCACAAATTGCACATTGTAGGCCAAGACTTTCTTTCTGAGCTAAAATCTCTCAATATGGCAACAGTTAAATATGTTACAATCCAATATGGATGCTTCTCAATGGCCTTGTTACCCCAGCGTGAAGTAATGCATCTCCACAACCAATAACCATTTTCACAGTGAGACGATCGCTCAAAGCTATCTTTAAAGTGTGACAATATCAACATGCCTGGTAGATTACACCGTTTTTAAGGGCTCGTTCAGCACTGTCCTCCGTGTTGAGATGGGCCAGTATCCATATGTAAATGCCTCGCACTCTGCTCCCTCTCCATGGCAGTAAACTTGATTAAAGTTCTGTACCAGGCCTCTGCTCAAGGATTGCCCCAGTTCAGTGCAATTTACATGGCAGCAGATGAACGATCTCGCTCACTGGCGGAGTTACACATCTCTGGCGAATTCATCACACTGGCTGAATACAGACATCCATACCAAAAAGAGAGAGTGTCGAGGTTTACGGTTGCAGACACACTCAATCATGTCAAGGGGGAGAAAGACCGGCGTCTATTTTTCTTCATCACTCAGATGCAAATAGAAGACGTCCATCACGTGTGCGACAGCCTCAGCTGGTTACTAACTGCTAGCGTTTTTGTTAACGCGCAAAGCTCACACTAACTGTTGGCTAGGTCACTGCTGGTTAGCCAGCTGGTCACCACTGGCAGGTTTTTTTTGTATCTTATTTGTTGACCGTGTGTACTTTTTTGTATCTTTTTCATCAAAGCTTGTTGGATTTTACCAAAAGGTCACAGTGCTCAACATCCACCATCATTTAAACTGGTTGTTTCGGGTTATTATGACTAAGGAACGAATCCAGGGGTCCGGAACAAATAATCCAGTCCATTTGCTGCAATCTAGGGAGACTGCAAGGAGGAGCACCCCTAAATCTTTAATAGGCAAGATATCCTCCCAGTTGAATTACTTCCAGATTAGCAGCTTTGTAAGAAAATTGTATAGATTTCTAGAGACCATTTTGCAGACCGGGGCTGTAAAGTAGGGTGGGGCCATGGCCCCTTCCCAATTCTTACACCCCATCCCTTACTTCAGGCCCCTTTCTTGGACTACATACATTTTCAAACTCAACCTCTCAACATCTGGAAAAGTTTGGTGACTGCAACTTGCAGGGTTGCAACGTATTGCGTTGGCAAAATCTGTCCACGGACGGACAGAAACACCCGCCAAAGTACTCAAAAACTTATGAAAGTTATGGCTTGTTTGCTTAAGTTGCAAGAACAGTCAGTCAGTCAACCCCAATCAAACCACACCCACACATCTTAAACTCATGGACATTTAATGTAAAAGAGAAACACTTCAAATTCAAAAGTTCAAGTTTCCAAGGGCTTTAAGGAGAGAGAAAACAACCACAACCGGACTTTTCCTTCTTTTCCATCTGAGAAAATAGATCCTATAGATGCACGGACACAATGTTATAAATTAAGACTGCATTCTTTATCAATTTTTGTACATTCATGTACAAATTTATGCCAATGTAGCATGATCGTGCTGTTTCCATAGAGTTTCAGGACTTATATAGTGGAGTGAAAAACAAGGCCACCGTGAGTAAAATGTGACAGGAGTGAAATGCCTGGGGTTCAGAGGGTTAACGTTATTAGTGAGTTTACAGGGAGCAATCTAGCTGCTTCTCTGTGCTCTCCATCTCCTTGGCAAATCTCCGAGGGACCAATCAGTGGCTCAGTAATCCTGCTGTCTACTGTTAGCTTCTGTTTTCTCACAGCAATGCCATGATTCCACCTCTCCTAAAAAATAAAACAATAATTCAGAAGCATTTAGAAAGAGGGAAATCCATTGCTTTATTGTTCTTACCCCATTTTTAAGGACCGAAAGTCACTTCTGATGCTTATTTTACAAACAGCTCCCTGTGAAGCAACTTCTCCAAAATCTCTCCAAGTAAAAATGTACACGTGTGTAGGGAGTGACACAACAACATCAAATCCAGCTACAAGTGGATGATTAAAATATAGCAATGCGACACACACGTCTTCGGGGTATCATGACATGATAAACCTATGGACTGGATATAAGAAGTGGAGGTATTCATCACCCATTGGTTTGTGGACTGCCGTTTTGAAGCAGATCTCACCGTCACCATCTTAGATTACAGTCGTTGCCATTTCGTTTTTTATCCGCAACCAATGAACGAGTGACGTAGAGATGCCGTACATGTCTCTGGTTGTGGCAGCAACCTGTCAATCACAGTAAGCCCGCCCTAAAGCATACTCTGCTTTATGGTCCCTATTACTCATGGTAAGAAAATCATGCTGTATTGAAAACATTTAAAACTAAAACATTTAACAAAGTTTACAATGTTTATTGAGGGTATTAAATAAATTAAGAAGTTTTCTCATAGACGTCCATACAATCAGACTTATTTTTGCAACCAGAGGAGTCGCCCCCTGCTGGTCAGCAGAGATAATGCCAGTTTTAAGACTATTCCGCATTGGCTTCATTCTGCAGAACCAGAGGTTGCCGGCCTCGATAAACCCAAATCAATAAGTGGTCATTCTGGGTGTAGTTTCAAGAAAATAAGCTTTCAATGCTCAACAACAGGTGGCAAAAACCTTGAGTTTACAGTGTGAAGACGCATAGCATCTACTGTGTCTATAACAGACAAAAGTTGGTAAAATCTCTCCATTATATAACAAATTCTGATTTTGAAGATAAAAGTGCGTCTCATAATGCGGTTCGTCTAACAGCAACATTGCTGCTTTTAAACCCCATCTGTGCTTGCATTCCCAGATTGAAAGAAGCTCTCATTCATTATTGATCAATATTAACTGTCCTGATGCCCTGACAGGATTTTTTCTAAACGTTGGAGAAGCAAGGTCCAACTCTGTTTCCTCTGGAGAGCATTAATATGTACATATGCTTGTGGAATTAGACAAACTAATCCATTTAATTAATTCAAATCCCTTTTGACTGACAGAGCAGTGTGAATGCATGTGTTCTCTATGACTTGATGTCCTTCTGTAATCGGGGCATCCTTGTCAAAGAGTGCTCGCTCTCACTTTCCTCAACTGTTTAAATAAAGGTTATAATATTAGTAAGTCCTTATTGTTGAAGTTAATTACAACAAACCATGGCAGATGATAGTAATAACGAAAAGACATTCAGTGCTCAACGCTAACTTTTAGAAGTGTTTACCAGCCTTGAGCTTTTGGTTGCCAAAACTGAAAATAGGATTGCCATTTTTAGTTACTATGCAGTTATACGTCAGCTTAATAATGAAAATCTTGATTTGTCATTATTGAGGTGTTGTAGATGATTTACTGTTTAGTTTGGAGTCATTTTTAACTCAGAGATACGGGTATACTTTGCCTCCCAAGACTTCAACATATTTTAGTTTTTTTTAAATTTGAACATTTGTTTGTGATGTTGACGGGGATGGCACTCCCCCCTGGACATGTAGAAGCCGGCTCTCTGAGACAGCTGGATTGTACTCCATGCCTCTCCGGCGAATGAGAAACACATGTAGCGGTTAAATAAGCGCGGCTAAACTTCACACAACAGCAGCGAGGCACAGAGACCCGGGTCTGAACCTCGCAAAACGAATGTAAGCAGTAACTGGAACGTACAAGCGTGCAATTGAGATGTTTGTATCACTCCGACTGCATTAGGGCCGCTGGCACGGGAACCGGGAAATGCTTCGTGCTTCTAGGCAAGTCAATTATCCTTCGCCGGGCCAAAGTAGATTGGAGGTTGCAGCTGGCGCAACAAAATGAGATTTATCTCTTTGGAATAGAAAAAGACAGCCATTTTTGCTGCGGGTAGTTGGGGGCGAAAGGGATGTGGAAGGAGTGAATTATTTTGCGTGCAGTTGTGGCGTGGACTGGAAAAGAAGTGAAAAAGAGATGCACGTCAGGGGAAATAACTTCCTCCTAATTGTGGGTCGGACAGGAGCTCATAGAAAGAGCTCCTGGTGAACCGGTGAGGGGAGAGAACATTTCTATTGACTGAAGCCGTCTGATATGGGAGTAAATCGAACTGGACAAATACACACAAACTGCTGCTGGAGAGCCGACTGGTGTTTGCCTCATGCAGACACAATTAATTGAAATAATTGGGGACTAGTGCTGCCGTCTGAAAATCAGGAGAGATATTCATTTTGAGGGAAACCTCCAAGTGATTAGCAAAGCATCAACAGAACAAATACTGCTTAGTAATAATCATCTGTCAATGTTTCTGCTTCGCGCTAATGCTGACTGATCATTTAGCGTGCTTACCTCGCATACAAACCAATGAGATAGCTGTTAATGCAAGTGATCACCGTTTAGTCACTTTCTATCCATGGTACGCATCCAAAATATCTGACACCGTCATCAGAGGGTGCTCTCTCTTTGATAATGTGCTCACTGAAGCAACGGTGGCCTTCCAACATTTGGCAATTGGAGGGGCTGTTGAGGTGTTTGGCACTGGCGCTGTGGAAAGCAGGAGGAGGGTTCATTGGCACTGAACAGATGGTTTTCTATATGAGATGAATATTCCTGCACTGTACGCAACATCAATCCTTGGGCACACTCATGTGTGATTACATCACAGGGGGAGCAGGAACAACAACAGGCCTTACTGCGAGTGGTAGTCCAGCCTTAACCCAAGCAAAAGTATCCTCATAAAATGGTTGGTATGAGAAACATATGTCCGTCCTGTAATCAAATCACAGGACGGACATCATCAGTTATCACTGCTAAAGAAAAAAGTTTTGTTGTCTTTTCTTTTGTAGTTACAATTATGCCGAAATGAGTAAAACAAACTGGATTTGAATTAAACTTTTTACGTCACTGTAAATAACTGTGCAATAACTTTATGATAGAAAAATTTGATCTGCTTCAATTAACTCACTATTTTTCCCCCGAATACATCTGTCAAAGCTGCCAAAGCACCACAGGCTTCATGCTATTTAGTAATTTAAAATAGTCAATACACTGTAGTTAATAAACAGATCAGAGTCTGGTTCTGGCTTTCATCAAACAACTTTGAAAGAACAAACTCACTTTTTCATATTATTAACTTGGAAAAGTACTTTCACAATGTAAAAAAACTTGTCACTGGAAATGTTACTTAAGTAAAAAGTATAACCAGGAAACTTATTAAAAGTACATACAAAGAAGTCAAAACTCTTCATATGTTTTCTGTGCAAATATTTCCCTCTGAATCGAGTAGTGTAGAAATGAGAAGTGGCATGAAAAGAAATGACTCCAATAAAGTACAACTAACACAGAATTGCACCTTAGTACAGTACTTGAGGAAATGTGCTAAGTTACATTGGAGATCCGTCAACATGTCAACAACAGTCCTGGGCCATTGCAGGATGCTCTGCAGCATCTTATCTGGGTTTCATTTCTGGGTTTCATTTCAAGACTGAATTTATAACAGTTATAAATCATGTTCATTATTTAGGCTAAATGTTTATCTATTCAATTTAGCTCTCCGTGACTTGATTGCTGGAGCAAACACGTTTAAAAACGCACAACTTCTACTTTGAAGGCGAGTTGACTCAATTTCATTATACAATTGGAGAATGAAACAAGCTGACATATTGGTGCGCGGAATTGCATTGCATGTGTTCAATCAATGTCACAATAACCCAGTCAAAGTTTAAACCGATTTTAGGCAGCATCGAAGAACAAACAAAATTACCCATAAACTGATAATTTTTATTAAATCACATGAACAATGGCAGATAAATTATACTTCATGCAAAGAATAAATGTCTGATTAAATGAGTTGTTTGTAGTCTTACTCAGGTTGTTCCTACACAATTTAATTTGGAGACACCTACTGCAGCAGAACTTCCACAGAAGAGGTATGTCTGTCTGCAGAGATAGAGCATCACAACTGTGCAAGATGCAGATGAAGGTTGAGTGTGATTATGTGGGGTTCAGGAAGTTGGC
The DNA here is from genome assembly GCF_027596085.1 of Anoplopoma fimbria. Lineage (NCBI taxonomy): Eukaryota > Metazoa > Chordata > Actinopteri > Perciformes > Anoplopomatidae > Anoplopoma > Anoplopoma fimbria. Next base: position 34,773 of record NW_026554363.1, on the reverse strand, counting down.
TATTGGCCCGCCCCACTTTACAACCCTGGTACGATCTGGCATCACGGCTGGGGGGGATCCCATTACAAAATGGTCTTTCATTTAAATTAAACTTTGAGTTATCTTAGAAGTATCCCAGATGGTCTAGTGGCTAGGATTCAAAACTATCGCTATCGTAGCCAGGACTTCCGGTCAGGGAATTCTAATTTGACGGGTTGACCTGTCCAGGGTGTACCCTTCTGTCGCCCAATGTCAGCTGGGATTGGCTCTAGCAGCTGTTAGAGGCAATGAATTAACTTGTTCCTGCTCACAGTGTGTAAATGTTGATTCTTACTGCTTCCAAAACCAGTGGTCAGGTGATTTGATCAGATGTGTCCCTAACTGACTCCACACCATCATCGTCATCACCATCATCATCGTCATTGTTGGTGTCCTCACTACCTCTTGCATAAATCGCTAGCTGCAAGCTGAGAACCCATGCAAACATCTAAACGTCTGTGTTCCAGTGATGCATTTCACAACACAACAGTTTACATGCCGAGTCAAAGTGTCTTTTTCTGGAGAAGATGAGAAACTACCTCTGTTTTCCCCCCACAATAATGGATTGATTATTTATGAGAACAACAGCCTGTTCTCTGATGCTTTCTGACAAAGGCCTTGTTATGCATGGTGGCTTCTTCATCTCCTACTTTGTGTTTGTGTTTACCGTTAAGGGTGACCTCTCGAGGGGAGGGGGGGCTGCAGGAGATAGAGTTGGTGTTGTTTTCTGCCAGCCTCAGCAGTCATTCCGTCTCTCTACTAATTAAAAATAATCCTCCCTTTCAGCTGCTCACAGGTCGCTGAGCTGGAGCTCCGTATGTGAAGAGGACCGCTTTGCCGTGAAAACGCTACAAAGGAAAGGCAGCTAGTACAACTCAAGTGTCCATAGATTGTTATTTGTTTTGACTCCCATCTCATATTCAAATGAAAATGTTTATTTTATCGGCATTTTATATGCCACATAAAAAGAAAATTGACTAGATTATCATAACTATCTCACTATATACATTATTGTAGTTGGTGTAGAAACCAAACATATCATTAAAGTGCTTCTAGTTTTATTAGGAGTAATTTCTTATTTCATTTCAAATATTTTTCTGTGCATTTTCCTATGAATGTCAAGAAACAAGAGCGACCAGTGCGCCTCTGCAAGCCCCCTGCGTTGTTTAGACCAGTGGTTCTCAACCTTTTTTCAGTGATGTACCCCCTGTGAAATATTTTTTCAGCCAAGTACCCCTAACCAGCGCAAAGCATTTTAGGTTGAAAAAAAGATGCAATACACAGCGCTCTGCCATCAGTGTCTGATTTATTAAACTGTCAACACTGAAGATTGCATTGTTGCATTGAATTCAGTTTATGAACTTACACTTATATTTTATTGAATATTTATTAAATAACTATTTTTAAAGAATTTTTGAATGGATGCTAATTTAAATATATATTTTTTAAATCTCACGTACCCCTTGAGTGCCTTCACGTACCCCCATTTGAGAACCACTGGTTTAGACAACATGACATGATACATGGTTAGGTGTTGGTACAGGGTTAAGTGGTGTTACTTTAGTTTGGAAGTTATGAAACAAACCCAACATCAGGGTATCAGTGGATTTCAAAAACACATACAATGCCAAAAATAATTTCTGCCGACTGGGCTCAATCATGCCACCAGGGAAGAGGCAAAACGACGCCTGACTGTTTACGATTCTGGTTCCTCATCCAGGTCCTAGTCTTTTGATAACCTCCACACCATTGTGTACATGAGTTTATGGTCTCAATCTCTAGTTTCAAGTCTTCTTCAATACAGCATGATGTTCATTTCGTAAATTATGGTCCATTTTGAGTCAAATAGGCAATAAGGTGGTGTATGTTTTAAGGCTGGGCTACCTGTGATTTACAGGTTGCTGCTGCTACCAGAGCTGTACAGTGCCTCTGCGTCACTCATCCGCAGTCAAAATATGGTAACTTTCGCTCACTCATTGCAAAAAAAAACAAGATGGCGACGGTCGAACTGCAAATCTCAAGACTTCATAACACCAGTCCGCAAATCAATGTGTACCGTCACAACGACTAAGTCCACCTCTTAAAACACAGGCTATGCTCCAGACACCAAGAGCATCCTCACATGAAGCATGCCGAGTATGAAGGACTCTCAGGCCTCACACTTAGTATCCATTTCATACCAGCAGACTACATTTATTCATTAATGCCACATTTCTCATATTTTAACAATTCATCATTCAGTTAGCCATTATGCACAAGTATGGTCTCCAATTTCCAATAACAAGGTTCTTATATACCTAATCCGCGACAAAGCGAATCGATAAAGATCACGTGACACGATCTTTAGACGGGTATCTCAATAGAGTCCGGCTCTCCAAACAGCCTGCATGGATCTGCCTTTTTTATTTTTTTCTGCGGGGGCTGAGAAGGGATTTCTGCAGCCAGTGTAGCCTTGGGCGTGCTTTCGGGGGGCTTTGGCTCAGGCTTTGAAGCCAGCTGTGAGGGCCTGACTCTCTGGATGTGTGTGTGTGTGTTTGTGTGTGAAATAGACAGAGCATTGAGAACGTGATTCTGCATGTTGATGCACAAACAAATCCCTAAATGTTTGTAAAGAGGTGTGTTTTTTCTTCTTTTAAAGCACCCACGGAGCACCTTCCAGTTTGAGGGTTCCTCGGATTTGTCTGTGTGATAGATGGTCGATTCTTCCCCACGAGGACGGGGGGTCGACACTCCAGTTAAAGCAATACACGTCAGCGCGCTTAATTCTCCAGAGATTGATGTTGAAGTAGCTGATGGAGTCGCCATTTTGAGAACTTCGAAGATGGTGTGCCCCCGTTTCTTTCATCCATTTACCTATTTCACTGTGATTTACTGCGATTGGCTAACAGATGAATGGACTGTGATTTTCTGCATGCAGGTTGGCTTGATTTTCATTGTTTTTCCGTTCGGCAGCAGGCATGCATCTCTTGTTCCGTGCTGTGCATTTTATTCAGTCAATGAAAAAAAAAAAAAACAGCTGGGCTACAGTGGGATCCCTCCCTCTCTCTCTGTGTAGCTGACTGTACCGAGCCAGCTCTTAGATGAGATAATAAAATGTGCTCACTCCAGGAGGACATCGTGTACTGTGCCACATGAATAATAAAACGTTCTTGCAAACTTCCTGCTCACAAACACAGCTCTGTATTTGAACAGGAGAAATGCATCCTCCTGTCTAATCAGAGCTTTAAATTGTACTATTTTTATTGCTTTAAAAAATTGCTGCGAGTGAGCTCTTTAAAGCTACAGTTGGTAACATCAATGAAGATAACTTTAGTCATATTTGCTGAAAGTGTCACTCTATCCTGACAGATAATCTGATAGAATCAGGTGCCTCTGCCTCCTTTCAATCACTGCTCACTGCTCATTTTATTCAAACTGTCAAATATGAATCAATGCCAATGCCAATTTGAAATAAGCGCAATGCGGTTATTAGTTTTTTTTTGCATTTGCTAAAACACTATTTCTGAAACTATGGCCCCCTCTGTCAAAACTCTACACACAAAAAACCTAAATCATATAAACAAATGATCTTCCATCTTTTACAAAAGCAAACACTTAATTCAAAACTATATAAACTCTTGAACGTGCTATTTTTGCACCTAACACATAAACACCAAATAAAAAGATGTAAGCGTTTAGTTTACAGCATGTATATAGACCATGGATACAAATGGAATGTGTTTATTCTCAATACTTATATTTTCATAACAGTATCAGACACAATGGCTTTACCTGTGGATGACATGAACATAGTAACAGTATTATACTGTAAACTAAATAAAGAATATTGTAATTACACACCTCTTACTCTCTCCAAAATTGGCCTCCATTGTTGTGCACACAGAATCTGAATCCTTTCAGTGTTCAAGCTCTGAGTGGTCCAATTAGTTACAGGTGTTTCCACAGGTGCATTCTGGGTGCAGGTGATTGATAATCAGGTGCATATATTGTCAATGGAAGTGTTGCTTGTTTTAATATTTAACACTTGGTCTTAAGCAGACAATGCGCTCAATGTTGAGCACACCTTGCCAATAGATAGGATTCATGAGTGGGTGCCTCCAATAACTGTGCCCTTTTTTTTGTCTTAGAAATTGCCTAAAAAACAGTTTGAGTGTGGCAGTGAGGCAAAAAAACTAACCCCTCGGAAGCCTGATCTGGTGGCTAACACACATAGGGGGCTCAGATTACATGGATAAACTTTTAAATTTGGTGATTGAAATAATGTGTCTGCTCTATAAAAAATTCTTCTTTATTGATGGCAACCCTCACAGGGAGCAGACTGGAATGAAACTATCATAGTAGAATGAACCGATTGGCTAAGTTATCTGTCAGACCCCTGCATGTGTTTATCATAACTGATTTCAAGCAGTTATGATAAAGTTTTACTACTATCAGTGGTTCAGCATGCAATGTGAAATTTGGGCTGAACAAGGTTTTATTGACGTTCAGGCCCAAATTGCATGCTCCTGCACCGCGACTTTACAGCGTGATTGTTTAGTTTGCGGAATGCTACCATGTCGGTAGGCCAGCGTAGATGCCTAGTTACTAACACTAACGTTGTTACCACAGAATCCCGCGTAGACAGGTTGGTGATGTCTGGACATATTAAACCATTCTTGTCGCTTGCAGTGCGGAGACTATGTCTTAAAGATCGTATTTGAGAAATAATCAGAAAGCAGACTTTGAGAAAGAAACAATGACATCATGTTATGACAAAATTGCCTTGTGGACGTGCAACCCATTCTTACCAAATAATGTATGAATGACAACAATTTCTTAGGCATTTTGCTAAAATTTAATTTAAATAAAAACCTTTATTGCTTTTTGTACATCATTTGTACGCCATGTAGTCTGTACTGACAGCTTTTATGTGTCTTAAAAAGGCGGTTGCTAACAAGTGGCTAAATGAGACACCAAACTGTGTCATGCTGTCTAGTCTGCCTTTTAACTTACTGTTGGTGACAAGTCATGTGTTGTAGTTCCTTTATAGATGTTAGCTCATTACTTCTGGCCATTGCATTGACACTGAAAAAATGTGAAGATTATCTTGCTGAACAAAGTAAGTATCATTAACATTTGTTTGCCAAAGAGCTTGAAAAGTTTCTGCAATAATTCAAAATCCAATTTAAAATAGCCCATTGGTCTTTTTGTTGGGGAAATCAGTGCAATGCTAACTTCTACGTTGGCCTATTGAATTAGGTAATAACAGCAGCACTCTATTTCAGAGGACTTTTCCAACTGCAAAAATGGCATCCCAAAATATGAGTGCAGAGTGTTGGGCTTCTTCTTAGCGAAATGCTGTGTGAATTTATGTTGGGCTCTTATTATGAAAGGTGGGAGGAGTTGAACCGTAGCGTTCTGCGGTTGAAAATTCTGAAAATAATCGAGTTAATGCATACTTGGTTTCACGCTGTTTGGGACTTCAGAGCATGAATGAACAATATGCTGCAGCTGGGCTTCAGAAGCTTGGACGCATTGCATCCTGGAACATGAAGGTTCTTTGCTGGCAGCTTTCTCGGCCAATGTAGCACAGATTAAGGGAAGTTGTTTCTTGAACGGTCTATATATACCATCAGCTCTGATTGGACATCCACATAAAAGGTGCTAAGTTTAATGTCCATTATGAACGGGACTATTTAATACACTAACTAACTTAACTATTGTGCTAACTAACTATGTTGTAAGGCGGTAAACACAAAAACTGGGATCCCAACCCTTAATATATATTCACAAAAATCTTTGCAAAGACAGATGGTAATTTGTGTGTGCCATTTTTGTCATTCAGTCAGGTTCACAATGTTTTTTAATGCTTTGACTTTCAGCTAAAGTTTCATATCTTTTGACATGACTATAAATGATATGTCGTTGTTTATGTTGGTGGAACATTAACATGGAGAAATACTCCTGTCACGAACTAGCACACATTACCATGACACTGCCGTGATTGAGACAACGGTTTCCATGGCAACTGGCTTATTAGCACAGCCTTTTCTGTAACCAAGTGTTGGATGTAACCTATATTCTAGCGTTTTGTGTCAGTTGTGTCACGTGCAGTCGCCACATACACACACTCACACACACACACACCTACACAGATACACACACACTTTTTACAATAAATTGTGACAGAGGGAAGCTCTTCCCTGCACAATTATGCTTTTTTTCAAAGTTCAAAGTGGTATAAATAGACGGATTTTGCAGCTCAAACTTGAGGGTCTTTTCCTTGTGATCTTTCCGGGATTCCATCCAGCGCGGTTAAAACCTCTGGGTTAATTATACGACTCCTGCAACTGTTTTGACACCCAGCTTCAAAACATAACTCCAGCGCGCTCGTTCAATAATGAAAAAGACGTTCCAAAGGCTTGTCATATCACAAGTCGACCCGCACGCTGCGAAGGAATACCCGCTGCCTGAAATTGAAAAAGCATTGACAAAATAAAGTAATTCATCATTTCCGCATTACGATGGCCTCCTGTTCCACACAGGCCCCCTTTCCCACGACTGAATTATTCATTCGCTGCATTATTCAACAAAGCGTTATTTATCCTTTCCTTGGGTTTTTAATCTTTGCCAGCAATGACTTTGTTCCAATATTAATGAAACCTGCCCTTTAACAAAGACATCATCTGTGGCAGGGGGAACGGGCACGCAGCTCAAACAACCAGAATGAGAATGGCTTTTGACACAACGGTTCACCGCTGCAGAGCTCACCTGTCTGCAGGCCTCAGGAGACACGCGGGACCTTTCCTACTTATTAGTGGACTACCGCTGTCTTTCACTCATCTATTTTTGATGCCGTTTTATTGAATGTTGATGTTGAATAATAAATCATACTCTAATATAAAGTTGCAAGTTTTTTTGTTTGTTTGTTTCAGGTCCTGCATGTCATTGTTCCCTCCCTGAACTCCTCCTGTCACTTTCTTTATGCAGCTGCAAGACTTACTTCACTGAAAAGAGGCCATGTCCCCACAAATGACTCATGTAGTGTGGACTACTCAAAAGTCTTAGTGTAGAAGCTCTTTTTGGGTTCCAAAAATGAATTTGTTCCTTCTCTCATAACTTTTCTATGATAATCTGCAAAATATGTGGCAGAATAATTGATTATTTTTGTTCACTTGGATGCGGGGCAAACACAACAGTGAACAACACAAGTTGTTCCTCTTTCCCTCCTCTTCCTGCTCCCTTTAACTCGGATGTTAGGTCCCCACTCAGTGAAAAGTTGTTCCCTGTCACAAGACGTCTACTGACCTCTTAGCGTTAAATGAATGGGGGCTCTTGAAATAGCCGTACAGTTAAAAAAAAGAATGCTTCTCATAATAAAAGAAGAGGATGAAATTAAGAGAGATGTAATTGAGGTGCTGAAAATGCACTAGAAGTTTATAAAAAGGGAAGAGGAAAAGAATAGTATTTTAGAATTTTTTTTCTAATCCGATCCATTTTTTGATTAGCCACAGTAATTAAAATGATTGAATAAAGAAAAAATAATAAATACTAGTATTTGCTTCAGTTCTGTACACATTACATAGATATGAGTAATTTATGTATGCCCTAAAGTTTCCCATTTTTCCATCTCCATGAATATAATAATGACCAAATTTGAGTTGTGTTACAGGTCGTCTTTCAGTTTGATAGAATATCAGAGCCCATTTTTGTCTGGACTGAGGGAACCACTTTGTTTCCAGGAGGAGGGGGGTCCACCCTCCTGCACCGTCTATAACTGACACATATGTGAGCTATGAGAGACCTGATGCACTCTTATTCATTGGAGTTATGGAAGTGGGTGACCCAGTTCTCCAAGTCTGGCTCACATCTAGGCTGAATTATGCATATTGAAACCATGAGTTATACTCACACCACATCTAAATCACACATAATTAAGGACAGGATGTGAGGAGGGACTGCTGCTGCTGCTGCTGCTGCGCTCTTCAAGTTGAGCTAATGAAGTGGAGTGAGGAGCAATTCTCCTCATCATCAAAGCAATCCAAAGCTGAGTGTCAATCACGTGTTTTATGGGTGCAGGCCAATGTCTGTGGGCGAAGCCAAAGAGCTGCAGGCACCACTGGTTGCTTGGCCAAGACTGATGACATTAAACTCTAACTGGTGCAATGTCTAGTGCCGACCAGGCTGCATCCTCTGTTTCTGAAGGGTGAGAGCCAATGTGGAAGTGTCACAGGGTGACTCCTCCCGATACAAAAAGAAGTCGGATTGTATAGAAGTCTATGAGAAAATGACTCTACTTCTCACTTGATTTGTTACCTCAGTAAACATTGTAAATTAGTTTATGGTCTCAATCTCTAGTTTCAAGTCTTCTTCAACACAGCATGATTTAGTAAATTATGGTCCATTTAGAGTCAAATAGACCATCGGATTGTATAGAAGTCTATGAGAAAATGACTCTACTTCTCACTTGATTTATTACCTCAGTAAACATTGTAAATTAGTTTATGGTCTCAATCTCTAGTTTCAAGTCTTCTTCAACACAGCATGATTTAGTAAATTATGGTCCATTTAGAGTCAAATAGACCATAAAGCAGGGTATGCTTTAGGGCGGGGCTACCCTGGGATTGACAGGTCTCTGCCACTACGCCTGGCAAATATGGTCACTTCCTTTCACTGGTTACAAAAAGCCAGCGACAGTAAAAAAGACCATAAAGCAGGGTCTGCTTAAGGCCATCGCTACCTGGTGATTGACTGGTAGCTACTGCTACAAAAGCTGTATACAGTGTTTTAACGTCAACCATCCACAATCCAAGTATGGCCACTTCCGTTCACTGGTTGAAGTTTGTATAACCAAGATGGAGACTGCCAACATTCCCGACTCCAGTCAGTCCACAAACCAATAGGGAATGTCACAACAATTACGTCCACTTCCTATGTACAGTGTACGGTGCCAACTCAAGACACGTAATGTACTGAAGAACACAGCAGGATGATTGCATCATTAGGAGGAGGAATACCTTAACAGGCGAAGTGAACTTGAACAATGGCAACTAGCATTATCTATAGACCACATACTCCTTGAACCAGTGCTTCTTTCTTTCCGGTGATACCAGTTTTACCACACTGTGCTCGATATCTGTAAAGGGTGCTAAATTCCTATTTCAAGGCATATCTATGCCACGACTGCAGAGACGGCGGCTAGCAGCCAACAGTGCTAACGGCGTTAAAAGTGCTGACAACAGCAGGTGGGCGCTCCACATCAGTCGGCCCACCGTTACGAGCTGTCACCGCCCTATGAGGGCAGTGCAGAGCGGAGATCATAAGTTTACCACGCTCAGATAACAACACACACACAGAGGAGTGACATCATTCTCTGCTCAGGTTGACATTACTCCACTAAGTCTTTACAGTTGTTTGCTGCTATAGTAATGCTAATGATATCATACGGAGAACCTTTCAATAAATGCCCATTAATTTCTTTAGAAATCATACAAAACACTGAAACACTTTCCATTGATACATTTCCTGTAATAAATCAGTAGAAACAGGCAACAATTTGAAATTGCATAAACATTTTCTATTCATAAATGCTAAATGGTGGCATTTCTGAGCAGCATCCCTCCTGAAAATATAAATATGGCATGCCTAGCTCAATCACGAAATAAAAGACATAACAACAACACAAGTATGTAAATAAAATATGAAAATGTAAAATGTATAAAATAGAGGGCAATAACAGAGAGCTGAAATAAAATGCAATAAATGATGTGTTTGTATTAGTAAAAAGATTACTTTTTTTAAAAGATCAGTTTGGAGAAGTAATTTAGTGACCAGCAACTTGAGAAACGTAAAAAAAAAAAAAAAAGAAGAAAACACACTACTGTGATGTGGATATGGCAGAAATTACTTCCTCAGGTAAAGATAAAGAAGTGAACACACACCTGTATTGAACCATCCATCCATCCATTATCTTCCGCTAATCCGGGGCAGGGTCGGTTGGGCAGCAGGCTAAGGAGGGTGTTTCAGACGTCATTCTCCACAGTAAAGCTTTCCAGCTCCTCCTGGGGAACCCCGAGGCGTTCTAAGGACAAATAAGATATTACATTACATTACAGTCATTTAGCAGACGCTTTTATCCAAAGCGACTTACAGTCAGTAGTATATTACATATCATTCAACCATTCACACACTGATGACAGGCTACCATGCAAGGTGCCACCATCAGACTCTAACTAACATTCATACAACATCCAGTCCACACCGATGGCAAGCCTTCGGGAGCAACTTGGGGTTAAGTGTCTTGCCCAAAGACACATCGACTGCTGAAGCTGGGTATCGAACCACCGACCCTCTGATTGGAGAACTACCTTGCTCTCCACTACGCCACAGCCGCCAAGATATGTTATCTCTCCATTGTGTTCTGGGTCTACCCAGGGGCCTCTTACCAGTTGGACGTGCCCGGAAAACCTCCAAAGGCAGGCATCCAGGAGGAATCCTGATCAGATGCCTGAACCACCTCAGCTGTCCCATTTTGAGGTGAAGGAGCAGCGGCTCTACTCCGAGCTCCCTCTGGATGTCTGAGTTCCTCACCCTATCTCTAAGGCTGAGCCCAGCCACCCTATAAAAGAAGCTAATTCCGGCCAATTGTATCCGTGATCTCCTTCTTCGGTCACTACCCAAAGCTCATGACCAAAGGTCAGTTTGGAACGTGGTTTGACTGTTAAAGTGAGAGCTCCGCCTTACGGCTCAGCTCCCTCTTCACCACAACAGTCCGGTCCAACAGCAATGTCCATTACCCGCTATACTTTACCCTCACTGGTGAACAAGACCCTGAGATACTATTGGAGGTACCGACTCTCATCCCGACCGCTTCACAGCTGCAAGCCGCCCAAGTGGATGCTGAAGGTCACCTGTATTGATGTGTGATGAAAAGGCAAGTCGTCATCTATTCATTAGATAACCTGGCACATATACACTGGGCAATAATCCCAGTCTATATCTCTCAAGTGCGATCACTAATATATTACATAAATATTATATGAGTGCGACAATAAGTAAGGGCTTTTCTTACATTACATTCTTTGTTTGTTGTCTCCTATATCATGATTAGGCAAATAAATCAGGAAATCATGTGCATAAAATACTGTGTCTTTTATGTCAAGCAATGAATACAGAGTTTCACCGTTTTACAATGCCCTGGTTGCAAGTGACTGTTGGGATGCTGTATATATTCTACATTCACATAACAATCATTCACTTGGATGAGTTGGCTGGATGCAACTGATCTTAAAGTGGCCCTATTATGCTTTCCCACTTTTTCCCTCTTCTTCAGTGTGTTATATATATTTTTGTACATGTAAAAGGTCCGTAGAGTGTAAAACCTGAAGTCCACGCCTAAAAGGAGTTACCCTCCTCCTCAGAATCACTGCTCCTGAGCTCCCTGAAACGGCTCGATTTAATTCTCTCCTTCACTTCCGTAACATTATGAGGTCACAATGTTATGGAAGTGACGTGAAACTCCGGCTAGCTTGGCCATCAAACAACAAAAGAGAGAGACGGAGCTGAAGCTCCGGAGGAAGAGATTTTTGAAATGTAAAATGTTGACCAATCACAACAGAGAGGGCTAGCTGACCAATCAGGGCAGGCTTTGCTTTCTGTAGGGAGGAGCTACAATGGAGCATTTCAGAGAGAGGGTGAGAAGAGGTGCTGTAGGACGGCCAGGATGAGAAAAACAAGGAGGATTATGAGCATGAACACATGTAAACATGTAACCTGAGATAAAAAATATGCACCTGGAAAATAGCATAATAGGGCCTGTTTAAAGTTTATATTTGGTTAGTTCTGCCTGTACAATAATGCACCTACTGACAATACTTTGAGCAAAGGAAAAGTTCAGCCGTACATGTGAAAGCGGAGGGTATTTGTCTCCAATTTAAGTGATTTACTCTGTCAAAGTGCAGCCCTGGACATGAAAACCACTGCAGTTACTGTTATGAAATATGTGGACTCATTATTTTGTTCTGTTTTTTGTAAGAATTTCCTCTTCATACCCTGGCTGGATCATGCAACTTAAATGAAGTGGGCTATTGGGGCTGCAGGTAGCTGATGGGTGTGTCAAAATCGCATTTTTCATGCTGTCTTGATGAATAATACAACAAACTCTTGCTGCCTTAGTGACACCAAAATACGCACAAGGAATTAATCATTACAAATGAGAAATGCTATAGCAGCATATTTAATTTCACCTTAAATCTCTGGAGAATATACATATATTGTGGGGGAAAACAATGGTCCAAACACGTTTGCTACAAAACCTCACTATTTAAATCAGTGTTTTAAATAGATGCATGTGTTGGGGAAGTAGTGAGCATACCACTGGATAAAGCAGACTGGGATTATTCACAGGGATTTCTAAGCAGATGTTTTGAGATAGCTTTGCTGTTGTTGAACCTGGCTGCCATTTACTTACCGTTTAGCGGGGAGGAACAACAGCCAGCCACTCCGTTCACTGTCCCTCACTACAATCATTAAATCTGATCAACATGTAAAGGTTAAAACTATGATTTTGTGCCTCCAATTGGAGGCACAAAATGCTATTGCCTTTCAAAAATCCAATTGGATTCCTATTGCCTTTCCATTGCCATTGTTTCCATGGTGCCAACACAACATTTTGTGCCACACAGTTTGTGCCACCACCACATAATGGGGCTGTTGACATCTGGCTCAAGTGATCATGTCGGGAAAAGAAAACCTTCTAAATGTTTTAAAAATTGTGAAAAGATAATCACTAGCTGGACTAAGGTTTTGCCAAACTCAGTCTGTATCGAGCCGTGTAATATTTCCTTCTTGTTATTCTTGCGCTTGTGGTGTTTTGAGCAATCTTAGTCAGAAAAGCATCTTCCGAATGACCTTCCAAGAAATGTATCCATTCACATTTAGTTTTTGAAAATGCTGTTGCTATGTCGCAGGTGAAGTGGCAATAAGAAGAAAAAGTAAAGTTTCTACAATTTACAAGGCTTACAAGGCTGTCTGCGCTCTCATGTAAGCCAATTCAACAGACACTGCGGAGTCCACACTATGTGGAACTGAAAACTCTTTGTTGATGTGGCTCTTTGAATGCAATATGGAGAGTAAGAAATAGGGGTCATTTTTATGGCTGGCACAGAACACAGCAGAGTACAGACTCCGTATGAGAAACTGAATTTCTTCTCATCTGAGAAGCACAACTCGAGTCCCTGAATACAAATTGAGAGGGAGGGCTGAGGAGAATACCGCTCCGGCTCCTCTGATTCCACCAGGATTGGATGTGCTGTGTTTCCAAGTGAAGTGCTCGCCGCCGCCATTCTCTGCCCCTTCCATCCTCCCCTGCTATCTCACTTTCAATTATTAGTTTTCTTCCTCCTTCCATCCTTGTGCAGTGGTGGGGGGGGGCTGTGAAGAGAGTAGAGGTGAGGTGACCTGATATATATCAAATCAGCCCTAACAGAGGACAACTCGTCGTCGAGATTTCCTTTTGATAGGACTTAAAGCAGAGAAAAGCATCACAGGACGGCACACACAGGCCTGATAACACGCCATCGGTGAGAGCTGCCTGTACATGTTAATGTCGAGGTAATGGCGTGGAGGCGGCGCCATGCTTCCATTTGAGTTGTGGTCTTGGTAATAAAGGCTGTATGTAAATGCTACACATAGAAGAAGAAGATAGATTTAGGATTAGGATTGTATTAGGATCCCCATCATTAGACGCGGAACATCAGATACTCTTCCTAGGGTCCACACAAAACATAAAAACACGACAACATTTAAGACACGTACATCCCAAAGAATAAGAAATCGGAAAAGTATCTAACAATATTTTCCAGTCAACATGTTACCATACATATTTTTATTCAAAGCTGTGTCTCCCTGAAGTTGTTATATCAGAAATGGAGGGGAAAAAAAGGCACCCAGTACTCTACTATGTGCATCAAATCTGCATCATTATGTTGTTATTTAGACTTTTTTTTTCTCCATTTCTGCTTTGTTTGATTAGTGGATTTCCATTTATATAGCGCCTTCCAAGTCCTTTTCAAAGCGCTTTACACTACATGCCATTGTCACCCATTCAAGTACGCATCTACTGATGGCAGAGGCTGCCAACCTGCACATCAAAATCTAAATTATTGCTGATTCACATACACACCGATGACTCGGCCTGGCGAGAAAAATTATCCCGTGGTGGCACTTCGACACGCGGACTGGAAGAGCCGGGGGATCCAACGACCCTAAGGTCAGCCGAGTCACCGCCGAGAGACGGACAGGACTCGAACCCAGGACACTGTGGAAAGGACTCAGCCTTTACGGTGTGAGCTCTACCCAGTGAGCTACCAGAGACCCCAGATTCAATAATAGACGGGGGGATGTCATGCTTGCTAGATGCGGTAAATACAGGAAGCGCCTGATGTTATCAAGCCATACAAAATGGTATTTGGTTGGCCAACATATCCGTGACAACCACAACCTGAACAAAGCCGCAAATGTGACGCCATGGTGATGCAAAAAAAGCTCAAATTATCCCGTCAAACTTCATCAATTAAAGTAAAAGCTCAAAGGTTGCTTTGTCGTTGGTGTCACAATCACAGTGTTTCATTATTTTTAGTCTCTTTAACACGTTTAGTTCTCTACTTTGACTGGACTTTGACTGGTGGGCAACTATGGATCAGTGGTAGAGCGGGTTGTCCTTCAATCAGAATACGGTGGTTCAATGTTGATGGGTCCTTGGGTAAGACACTTAACCAGTAGTTGCTCTTGTAGCTGTGCCTACGATGCGTGAATGTGACTGTGTATGAATGGTTAGTAAGTCCTGATGGGCAGTTGGCACCTTACAAGGTAGCCGCCTGCCTTCAGTGTATAAATGGGTGTGAGTTGGTGAACGACATGTAGCATTAAAGCGCTTTCAGTGGTCGTAGGACTAGAAAAGCACTGTACAAGTACAAGTACAAAACCATTTACCATTACCATTTGCTGGAGTATCCACCATCCTGTCATCGAGACCCTTTATTGCTCCAACACACAGTTGAGCACACACAGTAAATGCAGCTTGTGGCTTCACAAAATTACCTCAGCTTGTCTCCCACTTTCTAATTAGGATTCTGTTGAGAGACAAAGGAAAATCAGAGAATGACCTGTCACAGATGCCTTGCAAATCTAGGTCTTGTGGAATTTAGTATTGAAGCAGTGAAGCAGAAATCCTTTCCCGAGGCTTTTTAATGTTTAAAAATCTCCACGGTCACCCCTGTCTCTGCCTCACAGTGAGCATGAAAGAGCTTACTAATCAAAAGCGTCTCCCCCACGTGGCCTGATTCTGGTGATTATAATGATGTTTATGTCACTTAGTCATTCCCCTGAGTCACACTTTGGTGCATTTTTTATCTATATATATTTCTTTAAACCGTACCAGTTTTAGAGCCTCCGCAGACATTGAAATAGTTGATGTTGCATTTGTGAATCAACGTGAGGGTGAGGATCATGCAGATCTGCTTATTTTTAGATGACTGGAGATATCCTGATGCCAGAGCAGAAATCACTCTGCCCTGCGTTCAAGCAGTTTGTTAAATGTTCACCAAAGAGAAATATGACCTGCTGTGTGAATTACTGTACAGAATTCCATGAAAATCATTGGAATAGTTGAGTTATGTCAATCTGGACCAAAATGCATGACTGATCAACCAACGTTGCCCCGCCAAGAGCCTTGCAGCTAGCATGGCTAATAAAAATATAAAAATGTTACCAATGGAAAGTCTTAGAATCTTTTGTCAAGGTGGACAAACAAACAAAACACATCCATGTGAATATGCAACAAGAGCTAGTGACGTAGTATAAACAAACATAGGATTATGAACCAGGATTACGGAGTTTGTCTTCTGAGTTAAACACGGTCAGTGTTTGATTTATTTTAAGTCACATGCTGTTGTAAAGTGTTATGTAGTTCTGTTGACCCAAACCATGATCTTTTTTTTTGTTAACCTGGCTGAGTAGTTTCAAACCTTAACCTAACAATGTAGTTTTGTAGGCTTAATCTAACGTTTAATTATTTAATCTAACAATGTAGTTTTGTTGGATTAACCTAATTGTAGTGGTCCATTAGATCCGGGTAATTCTCTGTTAAGAGGTCGTGGTCATTTTAAGTATTTCCGAGAGATCAATTTCTTTCACATCCAGGGTTCCTTGTGTGGTTGATAATAATATTTTTTATAGCATTTATTTTATCTAGCAGCAATTTTTTAGCTTTACACGGCCGAATGGAAAAGACCAAAGGATAGAATCCAATTCTAAGAAGAGGGATACAAATTTTGACCTAAACGTATTCACTTCAGTAGTGTTTTGCAACTAATAACACACAGCCGTGTAGGCGGCTGTGGCTCAGTGGAGAGCAGGGTCGTCCTCCAAACAGAGGATTGGCAGTTCGATCCCTGGCTCCAACAGTCCATGTCGATGTGTCCTTGGGCAAGACACTTAACCCCAAATTGCTCCCTCAGGCTGTACCTGCGGTGTATGTATGTGTATGTATGTATGTATGTATGTATGTATGTATGTATGTATGTATGTATGTTTCTTAGGGTCCTGATGTGCAGATGTCACCTTGCATGGTAGCTCCTGTCATCAGTGTATGAATGGGTGTGAATGATTAGTAATGTAAAAGTGCTTTGAGTGGTCGGAAGACTAGAAAAGCGGCATACAAGTACTGTCCATTTACCATAAAGTGACACAGACACTGAATTGTAATCTTACGTATTATTGGTTCCTATGTATTTTTGATTTTGACTTTTCTTTTCTGTTTACTCTCTTCGATAGAGAACATTTAATACACAACTGTAACGTATAAAGTTTGAGATGTTTGAGAAAAAGAAAAGTTTTTTGACACTTGACACAATTCTCTACGTACTGAACTATTACTGTATCATGACAAAGCCCACCAAAGATGAAATTTGCAGTCTGTATTTGGTTGGACAAACATGAGTTTGGTGTGACTTTGATCAGTGTTTATGTGGTTTAGAATACAGCACTTCATTATGCAGGATATATAAGGTGTTTTCACTTTGGTTGTGTGGTTTGGACACAGACCAATGCTACATGCCTTGAAGACTGTGTTTTCCATTTTGTGATGTAGTGTGTAATTACTTCTCAGTAGTGTTTGTATACCTACTGGCTGTGTGTAGGATCTGAAAAGCATTGTTTGATTTTGAGCACAGATTAAATCGGCAATTGTTTGATTTTGCCAGGGGAGTCAGAAGTTTTGCAAATGTGTTTTGAAGATTTTATTTTGTGTCCACAATTCTGAGAAAGGGTGGAAGGTTTCAAGAAATGTTTCAGAGCAAGAGACCCTTTTACAGTTTGTACACAATGTTGAACGTAAGTGTGCTCATGAGGCGACTGAAGTACGGTAGAGTGCAATAGCATGTCAAGCTATGCATGGACACTGACAACCAAAGAGCATGAATGCAACCTAAACAAATGGACTTTCCAGAGCTGTCTGCTGTTAGTGAGTGGGTAGAATACTTTAGCAAGTGGTCCAATATTTAGTGTCTATGATTTATACATGCATTTGGTTGAGAAAGAGACCAGAAAGACAGTACGAGTCATATCACTAGACGCTTCCAATTAAGTTTTCTGTGGTCATGTACAGAAAGCCAAATACACAAAGTCTCTTAGGTTTGACTTTATTAAGTTTTAAAATGGGTGTTACAAAAAGACCAGTGGTAGTCAGCAGGTTTTAAAGCTTGCAGTCGTAGATGCCGGTGTATTGGTTTAACCAGTGACCGTGTTAACTGGTGTCCTCGTAAATGCCTTTAATCAACTTTAGATACGTACTGATCTGTGTTTATTATATATGCCAACCATTTAAATAAGCTACTATGAGCAACCACAAACGCATCGGCTAAAAGTCACCAGTTAACTCAATTCAATTCAATTCAGTTTATTTTGTATAGCCCAGAATCACAAATTACAAATTTGCCTCAGAGGGCTTTACAATCTGTGCACATGTACACAGTCACTCTACTAAAACACCTCTGAAATGTCAAGGAATGTCGGAATTCTGTAAGACTTGAGTCCGCTGTTGGCATATCGATTCTGACAACCAACCACACAACATTTTGATGCTGGGTGGAGTTTTAATTCAACGTTTTAAGCCTGTTGGGGCAAAACATCACCTCCATTAACAACATGCATATGCGTATTATTGATGCAAAGAGATCTATTGCAGAAAAACTGTTAGCACCTGCTATTATCGGAATACTAGATTTCATTTAAGAATTAACAGTGAGTACTTTTCTCTTGGTGTCCTTGGCAAACAACCAAGTATTATTGATTATCACAACCCCGATGGTAAAGGCAAATGAGTTGGAAAAGAGAAATGCATCTGCTGTGTTTCATATAACAAAGATCTAACTGACAGGAGTCATTAAATAATGGTGTTTAATTGCAGCACACATCTGTCAAGAGTGAGGTTAGGTAATATTGTGTGAGTGAGCCTGTGTGTGTGTGAGATTTAGCTTTCAGATGTGTTAAGGTGATCAGCTAGCTGATGTGATTGAGCAGGATAATTGTTCTGTCGATGTGATTGATTTGGAACGGCTCCAGAGGGACTTCACTATTGGACATGTGCAGCGGTTGGATATGGATGATAGAAGAGTGGAAACAGCTATTGTGTATGTATGTCCATTATGCTGGCCTTATTACTTATGGTGTGACTGCATGTCTGTTAGCAGATTTCATTTAAGTAATACATTTAAGACAAATAAACATTAGATTAGAAAAGGAAACAAATTTTGCCACCAAATCAACTCATACAGACAAACAATAGGCCTACACATTAAATTCACAGTACACAATAAATACATATGATTAGCTGAAAGATCCTACATCTTAAAAACAAATTTAAAAATGTCCTGCATAATAATTAGACATTATGTGAAGCAATGGGCCTTCAGAACAATGGGCACTGGTTTTCGGGATAACAATCCGTCAAATGGGCTTCCGGGTCCAACGTGATATTTTTGGGATTTCGTAATAATTGGCCGTAAAAATGAGCCATTGGGATAAGTGAAAGTCCCCCTTGATTGTGCCTTCTTAATACAACAGCAGTGTTATTTTTCCAATTGAATTGACTATCCAGGTAGACACAAAGATATTTAAAGGACTGGATAATTTCTATCTGCTTACCTTTATCCCTTGACTTAACCCGTTGTGTGTGCAGGTGCAAGTACCAGAGTTGTGTTTTCACCTTATGAGTTAATTCGATAACAAAACCTTTTTCCCACAAACTGACATTTCAGTGACATTAGAACTTTTAATTCCTAATCTTCGATGTTGCAAACTGTTGATCGCTGCTATATCTCCTGGAGGCCTAGTTTATTTTGCTGACCAGTCACCTAAAAAGGCCTAAACATTTGATCACACACAAATCATGTCCCCATCCAGCTGACCAAGTTATGATGGCTGCCGTGTTAAGATTTTAGTTTTTCTCCATACCTACCATTTGTACAAATTCAGTGTCATTTTACCTGCCAGTGATCATTAATCTCACCTAAACTGCCATATAAAAGTAAGAATCCTTAAGATGAACAGCCTGTGTGTTTAAACTGCGTAACAGAAAGCATGGTCATGTTGGCACTGTAGATGAGTTTAAAGTGTGTTTGATGTACGAGCAGGGATGTGAATATGGGGCTGTTTTTTTATATGGAAAGAGAGCAAAAGAAGTCAAGCGCCAAACCAAGTTTATACATGTTAAAGGTTGGAAACAGTGATGGAGGATGCCGGCCTCCGCTTGGAAGAAAGATGGTAGAACTAGCCTCTGCTTTGTTTTGCAGTATGTGCATATATTTTGGTAAGAAAGTGTAAGAAGTGACAGAGCTAACTTCAGAGGCTTTCCAGGAAAATGAATAGGCAATTCCACATTCAGTCAATAGCAGGCGTCAAGCCAATGTGAAAAGTATCTTCAAACTTGCATTCTCTCTACTGACCATCAGGGGGCGACTCATTTGGTTGCAAAATGAAGTCTGATTAAAAGTGACCCTACTTCTTTCTTTATTTAATCCCTCAGTAAACATTGTAAACATGAGTTTATGGTCTCAATCTCTAGTTTCAAGTCTTCTTCAACACAGCATGATGTTCATTTAGTGAATTATGATCCATTTAGAGTCAAATAGACCATAAAGCAGAGTATGCTTTAGGGCGGGGCTTACTGACCTGTCACCTCTACGTCACTCCTCCGCCTTCCAAATATGGTAACTGACGTGCATTGGTTGCCAAAAAAAACAACATGGTGATGTCCATAATCCAAGATGGCGTCAGTCCGCAAACCAATAGGTGACGTCACAATGACTACGTCCACTTCTTATAAACAGTCTATTTTCAAAAGGCTCCATCAGGTAGTCTGGCAATAAAAAATAAATATATACAAATTAAACAAAACTAAATGAAGATAAAAAATTACATAATTAATGACCACCTGCAAACTTTATTGTCAGAGAAAGATTGAATTCCAACTATGTGAATAAATGGTCAAAGTTAAGAATAAAGAAAACATTACCATAGACCAATCCGACTTTAAGATGATGATAAAAATAACAGCCAGACTATAGGCGACACACCAACACACTGCTGCATTCTGATTTATCCACCCTGCTCCATTCAGCCAGGCATGACCTATCCAGTGTTTTCTCTGTCTGTTTCATGTCACAGTGACTCGGGGTCCTTAGTATAGAATGAAGACAAATTTGTCAGGCTTCAGTGGACACTGCCGGCAGGCAGGGTGGCACAGCGGGAAAACAGCACACTCAGCAACAACCTTCATTCCGCACACAACACACACACAAACCCTTTTGAAGGCAGTACAGAGGCAAATGAAGACATCTGTTTGGGTGTGTACGTGACAGAGTGGGTTTATGCATGAAGCTTTGAAGGACTTTGACAAACGAGCAACAGATTAATAAAATAAATTGCTGTATAGCAGAGTAACCTCATGTCCCTGCTCTGTTTCCAGATGTTTCTTTCAGAATAGAAGCGTCTCCATCCGCCATCTTGCCCTCTCCACTACATCATCTCTCTCCCTCAAGCACTACAAATTAAGATAAATCAGGTCAAGGAGATTGCGGGCTATTGCTCACCTATAATGACTAACAGCCCATCAACATCACTCACCTTGCAACACAACACCTAATAAAATGAATGCTATCCTCCTACACATCTCTCCCTGGAGCTCCCTGATAAGGGGTAATTGCCTCTTTGCTTATCTGAGGACTAAGATTAGCGAGGTGATGTGGTCCTGAGTCCGCCTCCCCCAGACTAACAGTGAAACCAGATAACTTTGCTTCTGGGACAGAAGAGACGACATGAGCAAATAGACACGGAGGGCTATGATCAGATTGGATCTCCATGCTAAAGTACATAACTCAAGAGCATCATGTTATTTTATTTAGGTATTTTTCTTATATTGCATTTGCAACTCCCTTTTATATATGGGTTCAGTGCTGCTCGATATATCTGCACTCAAGTTTCTAACTTGTGTATGTCACATAGGTGGAGCGGGGCTTTAATAAATTTCAGATTTTTTTTTTTCATTCAGTATATTTCTATGAATCTAGAAAGTACTTTGTGCTTCATTTTGAAATCGGGGACGCATTATTGTTTGCACTTAGTAACAAATAGGAGGAGGAGACCCCCAGTGGCTTGAAATTGGCTGGGTAACTGGGTAAATTGAATACTTAAGGTAGTGGTACGGTAATGTGCATAAACCTCAGAACAGAAACTTCCTTGTCATTTATACGTGGTGAAGTTGAGAATTCTCACAGCCTGAGAAAAGCTGCTCTGAAGTCTGGTGGCACAGCAGCGGACACATCTGTATCCTTTGCCAGCCAGCAGCAGGGTGACCAGGCAGTGGCTTGGGTTGGTAATATCTTTTAGTATCCTAAAACTTTTTGCAGGCACCTCACGTCACCAATATCATTGGTGCTTGGTAGATGGGCACTTTTAAGGTTCTGGGGCGGTTTTATTCACACGCTGTAGAGCCCTCCTGTCCTGGGCCATGCACACCTCTTGCCAGTTTGTACCATATCAAGTCAGGATGCTTTTTTATTATTGCTCCTATACAAACGTAAGACTTGGCTGGATAATTTTTTTGTCTTGACAGTGGCCGGTGTTCAGTAAGAGTTGCTTGATCTTGCTTTAAGGCAAAACAGAGAGAATATTGCAAATCAAATTTGCGCTGAAGCACAAACACACAAAACAGGCTTTTTAAATTCAAGACCAAATGTCCCGGAGAATAAAATGAGGTACAATCACTAACAGCTTTGGGCAGTATTCACATTTAACTGGTTTAACAATTTAATCGCTAACTGTTGATAGGTTGAGGTTTGGACAAACACAGTGTAACAGACCCACACACAGACCCACACTCGGCAGATAAATGACTCGATGGAGCAATCTCAATTTGAGTCAGATGCTGAGAGGGTTTGTTAGTCAGCAGGGTTGTGAGGGGGTTATGAATCAGAAAAGGACTAAGAACCACCTACAAGCAGGCCTTGCAAGACTGCATTGGTATGCAGCGACTGGTGGCGACCCAAATTAAAAAGGAATGTATTACACAGGATTTTACACTTGGCCGACCAGGCTGAAAAAAACTCATCAATCCACAGAGTAAGAGATAAGGGAGGGTGGTGGGGTGTGTATGTGATGAGGCGGAGGGGTACTTGCTTCTACTTGTTTTCTGACCTTCTGAAAAACATGAAAACAAATCCAACTATATGCAGATATTTCCCATTATTATCTTTCTCTCTGCATCAGTATGACTCTGAAATGCGCAATGCATGTTTTCAGGCCACACACTCTTCTTTATAAACAAGGTAAAATATTGTTACTACAGCCTTTGAAAGGTCCTCAATCAGTTTAAAATGCTTTGTTTGTTGGGAATGGTCTCTGGATTTGTTGGTCTTGACTTGGGACTTGGTTTGGGACTTGTTAGTCCCACTTCAGGACTAGACTTGGGACGTGGTATTGACTTTGGATTTTGTCTTGATTCATAGCAGGACACTGGACTTTGTGATTGTGACTTGGGACTGGACTTGGGATATGATCTTGACTTCGGACTTGGTTTGGGACTTGATGGGCTTGATTTGGGAACAGGCTTGGTATATGTTGGTCTTGACTTGTGACTTGTTCTTGATATATGACTAGCTTCAAACTTTTTGGTCATGACTTGAGATCGGACTTGGGATTTGTTGGTCTTAACATTGGTCTGCACTGAGGGCTTGTTGGTCATGACTTGGTGCTTGACTCCAGATTTGTCTGTCTTGACTTGGGGTTTGACTAAGGACTTGCTGGTCTTGATTTAAGATTGGACTCAGGACTTGTTGATCTTGATTTATGACTAAACTTGCTTCCTGTTGACCTTGACTTGGGACTTGTGGGGTTTGACTTAGGACCAGATACAGGACTAGTTGGTCTTCACTTGAGACTTGATGATCTATATTTAGGACTAGACTCCGGTTTTGTTTTCTAGACTAGGGATTGGACTTGACATTTGTTGATCTTAATTTACAATTCAGTTTACCATAATTGTATTAGAATCAAAATTGTATGTATTTTCTATTGCATAACAAACATTTCCTCATGCCCTTCCAAATTAAAAGTGTTGTATTGGCAAATCATTGCATCACTTTTAGTGTGAAGCAGCCAAAGGAAAGGGACTAACCTCAAAAGTATGTCATTGATGCTACTCTGTTTTTCACTAAAATGGGTCGACAGGAGATATGGGTATTTTCTGCAGTTTAGTCAGCCGTTCAAGCTCACATGAGCTCGAAATTAAATTTTCATTTATTAGTACTACCAAAAATTAACTTACACACAGCAAACATTTTTCAAAGTAGTATTCCAGGAGTTCTAGATAGGTGAGTGGAGTAATGAATAGGGGCTCGCCAGCACAATTTTGGCCAAGGGCTACGTAGTAAAATAGTTCATTCATGGGCAACTGTCAGATCGATTGATAGACTAAAAGACGTTATTCAAAGTTACGCTGTAACTCCTTGTGGCTTTTGAGGTTAAATACTTTGTGTTTTAGCTGCTATAAATCAATTTCCTTCATGTGCCCTGAATTCCACTTCCCATTAATTAAAAAGGATTTGTGAGAATTAATTGGTGTGCCTTGTAAGCCACCTTATCAAATGTAAATTGCTTATTGAGGCAAAGTAATTAAAAGGAAACCCACACCCCAGGAGCTCCATCTGTTGTGTTAAGGACCTCTACACACTCAGACAACAGGTTATGGGCAATGCACGCTGCAAGATTTTGGATATGTTGTCGACTTAATACAGTCAGCCCACACAAATGGTAGGAGATCAGGTGTTGCTTCAGGGTTGTCTCCCAGCTCCTTGATCTTGAGGAGACGCTACAATAGCAGTTTAATTAGTTGAAATCTTGTAGTGTCGATCAACCATGAGGGAACAATGAATAAACAACTGCACACATGCAAATACACAGTAAATACATAACTCGCTATTGTTATAAAGAATACAGTGGGATATAAAGGTTCCTCTGGGATATTGCAAATATTAAACACCTCCTCACACCACATTCAGTCATTGTCTCTGCAAATTATCTCACTCCTCAGCCTAAAAGTTCAAGTTTACAACATGTTTTTTAATGTAACAAAATATTCAGCTTGAATCCATTTGTGTTGGCGTAGAGAATTTAAAGACGACATTTTCACTGTGATCAAAAACTCTCGCCCATGGGCTTTTACTAACCGGACCGTCAAGCAGCAATCTAACAGCACCATGAATTACATTTATATAACCACAATAAATCAATTTCATCATTATTATTTAGGGTCATGACTTTATAAAATATGACGAAAGGACACGGTTATAATAAGTCAGATTTATTTTCCAGCTTTTCTGCACACATACACTGTTAGTATGGATCCTATGCACTACACAAGCCCCAGATGTTAGATCACTTTTTAATTAAAATTCTATAAATGTTGGACCTCTATTTCAGTCTACCTCTATACTTTAATCTGTACAATAAAGGTTAAAAAAGGTCCTTGTTTTATTGCTTGTACTGCAAACCTCAAAAATGGCGTACCAAAATATGAGTGCAGAGGATGATATGGATGAAAAACATACAATGTTTTGGCTGACTGGGATATTCACTTGCACTTACCCAGAGCCAACCTGTGCTGCATTTTGAACCAGCAAGTCGGCTAGCAGCCCTGCTAAGGTAGTTTTGGTTTGTCTTTGATTGCTTTGCCTCCACAGTTTTCCTGTCCTCTGCCCAATCCTGTTACAAAAGTCAGATTGGTTTATTTACGATCTTGACTCAATTTGACCAAATATGCGGTTACTGCGTTTTGTCTTAGTTGGATATACAATTGTTTGTTTTACCTGTGTCACAAAATGAAGCATCATGTTAGCTCTGGCACAGCACTTAATTAGCTCTCATTACTATATTCTCCTGATCATTACATCACTGCTGCTGGTTGTATTTGCTTCTTCTTGCCACACACTGTTGTTACCAGCTGTGCTGATAGATTTTTCCCTCCATCATCCCCACCCCTATGCTTGGTAATGGCATCACTTACCTGATGCATCAGGGATTTCTTCCCATGAATGTTTGATTTCGGAAGAAGAACTACAGTATTTCATAGTTTCATCCATTAATAATTTTTAGCAGAAGACCTCTTGGATTCTATCCTCTTTACATCTCCTTTAGAGCAGTTTGACTATGTGTTATATGGGAGTGTATCATCATCAAGTGCATCACATACAGCCATTTCAGAGTTTTATATCAGTGGCTTGTGGATCCGGAGCAAATTGTTCTTTGACACTTTTTCATTTCATTTCATATACGTTTCTTATACATCCAAGTGAACATAAACATTCAAACCAGCAGTGTGATTTGAGATTGTGCTAGTGAGCAATAACTATTCCATAAGCAACTTTCAGTTGTAAAAGACAGAAGGCAACTAAAATCTCAATTCAAATTTTGCTCAAAATTTCATCAGAGGGCCAAACTACACTCTTGGTTGTCAACTTTTGAGCTGATGCAATTATCAACAATTTATCTGCAGAACACCAAGCTAACATAAAAAAGCATTAAAGAATTGCTATTTGTTTTGGCAAGTTGCGAAGCAATCAGTCTGATTGCTCTCAACTGGCACTGCTAGAGGTCCACGTGGAGGAATTAGGAGGGCCGAGTGTTGAGGGACCAACTTCTCCTACATGTATTTGATTTCTGTGTCACAAAAATTCCTTTTCTTGGTGGTTTCCAGGATTCACTGTGATAGAACCATTGATCAGCATGGTCATTTATATGCATCAACAATCATGAGTAGCTTTGCATTCACCATTTATGGTTGAATGTGGGCGTGCAGTGCATTACAATACGTTAATTAATGAATTAATCAAAACTAGAATTAACGCCTTGTGTTGGTACTGTCTCCGCAAACCAGAAGTTGAAGTTAACAACCAGCTTCGTCCAAAATGTCATCAGTTCATCATTTTATCTGATTGAGCATTTCTGTGAAATTGTCAGCATTAGCGTTTGAATTCTTGAGTTATGCCTAAAATTGTGATTTATGTCAGGTCATGGTAACCTGGTAGCTACATGCTTGACTGGATCATAGGTGTGTCAAAAGGTCAGCACTGGCTGCCATTTTGAGTCTCTGTGTGACTATATTAGAATAACAGAATAGAATACTAGTGCAGCTTTATTATGAAATATGTTACAGTCATGCACAGTACGGAGTGGTGGAAAAAAACACATGAGAGTTTATTTTGAATCACTGGGTATATTCTATATTTAAATATGATAATAAATGTTACATGTATATGATATGCACCATCAGATATGCATATGGAAAAAAGATGTTTAGGAAAAGAAGTGTCCATACAGCCATTTTTACAATATTGCTTCCTAAGCAGTAGTTTCATGAAAAGGAAGTGAGTAGCTCACAGTTGCTCCACTATGAGTAGAACGTTATGTGCATAATTAACTCCAGAGAAGCTATTCCTCGCCTCTTTTATGATTTGGAATAATTAATACTGCAAAATGAAGAATGGAAGGTCAAAGAAATTTCGTGGAAAATACGAGCATGTCTGCCATAGAATTATTCAAATATTCAAATGAACTCTATTTTCCTAATCTGCATTCCTTGCTGTTACAGTCTTCATCCATCATGTTCTCCTCCCTGGACAGTAGCTCTACAGAGTAGGGTGACAGAGAGGATATCATTTTCTATCATAAAAAGCTGCCGTCGGCTCACAGTTTATAATCAACGATGCCAGAGAAGCCTCTTTCACCGCTGCAGCGTTTGTTAGGCCACGCCAAAGAAGGACATGTGACAGGCTCTCTCAAGGGACGTGCGAATAAGCAATGTATGAAGTAACAGTGTCCACTCCACCTTGAGGTATGAAATAAAGAAAAAGAGAAACAAGATTAATGATTGCTCAAATTAAAAGTAATTAAGAGAAGGGCACGGCGGTGGAAAGCATTAACTCACATGGCTAAAATTTTCTGCTGAATGCCGCCGGCTATATTGGAGCAGTGGAGATGTTCCCGATTCAAACCGCTAAGCCGAGGATTCCCAGTAGACCCCCAGTACTAGCACAGCTAATCGTGGGGGCCATTCATTCTCCTAGGGGCCAAGGGTCATTAGTTGAAGTAGCTTATGGCGGCTCTGCTCCCCAGACCTTGTCATGCTCCATTCACATCGACTCACTATAACAGCATGCTTTTCATCTTTTAAAGAAATTCTGAATATGCAAATATTAATAATATATAAAAATCTTATGTATTCCAGTGTATGCTGTGTGTACCTAGAATGTGCACTAGTGCTGCGGTGGACACAATAACAGGAACACCGCTTCTACGGATTCTATGCAATCACTACAAAAACTCTTCCAAGACATTTCTGAAGGTTATGACGTTTACAATTTGACGATGACTCGTATCTGTAATCATTTTGAAGTTGTAGTTTCGGCGGTGTGGAACTTTAATAATGTTCCATTGCAGGATAACGTGTTCCTTGTTTATTTTCATGTATGTACAGGTGGATGGAAGACCTAGGCAACATGAATGGGCTGCCAGATTCATCGAACTGCAACGCAATAGTTCAGCTGTCCACACATTCCGCATGCCCCGCATGCCCCGCCTGCGCCGCAGTGACACGGTGTTAACCGCAAACTGGAAAAAACCTTAGCACAAAGTGAGCTCTTAGTGAGCAAAAAGGCAGAACAAGTGGCAGGGAGCCAATAAATGAATCTTAGCGAAAGTTCATTCAGGAAGACTAGCTTTATACTCCTGTTCATTCATATACTCATTCACTCTGTCCCCGTGAATACTCTATCAGGTGATTGGGGGGTGTTCACGTAAAAAAATTAACCAATCAGTTTCGGCCACAGTTTCCTTTAGCCAACTAAAGATATGCTCTCTGCTGCGGTCAGTTGTCATTTCAGCATATTTCAGACGTGAATGGATGCATTTTCCTTACCCTTTTCTACATCTACTTGTTGGCAACTGAGACGATGTCAGATCCAAGTCAGGACTTAATATCATTGTTCAGCTGGAGCCGGTGTTACGTGCCTACTGGTTTTCGAACCTTTTCGACTGGTTTCCCTATGCGTGTGTGCGTTGTGTTCGCTCAACAGCAGCAGATGTTGTCCACCTCTGTCGCCAGATTCATCACACATTATTAAACAAAACAGTTGCGGTGATAAGATTTTACAAGTGAGCACTACATCACAGCCTCGTACGAAGATATAAATGTAATAAAATATATTTATGGAAAGATCGCGACCTGGATTCGAACTCTCTTGAGCAAAATAGAAAATGTTCCAAAGACTGTCACTTTCCATGAAACACCACCTGGGACTGAAATGCCACAGATCATCTGGTCTTTTATCCAATAAGTCGCATCTTGTTGGTGTCCAGGAAACATTTTGATTTGGGAGAATCTGAAACAACTGGTTACCTTTGGGCGTATCTTAGAACACTTCCTAACACATTTATCAACGCTTTTTCGCAAAGCTATGGCCATACACCACCGACGCATTTATACAAAAATAGATGTGTATGAGTGAGCACTACAATACAGCCACTTACGAAGAAATAAATAAAATATATATATATATATGTATATATGGGAAGGTCGCAACAACCTAGATTCGATCTCTGTAGAGCAAAATGTTGTAAGTTCAAAGACGGTCACTCTCCTTGATGCACCACTTCACCATATCTATCTAGCCAACATTTAGGATCTTATTCATTAGGTCACAATCTGAAACAACTGATTACCTTGGGCGTATCTTAGAACATAATATATATATAGATATTTTGCCATGATTTTCAAATGTATAATGTTCACACCCATGTTTTTTAAATTATATTCGACTATAGAAATTCTAAAAATAATAATCATAAACTTTATTTACATATTACAGAAGTTTACAAAGTGCTTCACAGACGTAAACAGAAAATACAGCGTCACAATACAAATTCAGGATCACGCAATGACCTTAATTAGCAACATCAGTATAAAAGGACAATGGGGCAGTTAACAAGACATTTGCTCAATAGAAAATCACATATAGTATAGTAAAGAAAAGGACAAAGGAAACAGCGATGGACCCCCGAAAAGTGAAAGTTACTTGACTACAAGCTCAGTAACATCTACTGAATGTGAATTTTACCAAAAACGAGTGATATGTTCTGAAACGAAAGGCAGAGAGTTACCAATTAATAAGTAAGGCAAACTACACAACAGCAAGGTATCCGAATTTTTTTATATAATTTCAAATGTTTATGCAATGTAATCCCTAGATGGTGAACTTTATTACCAGTGCCGCAGAAAAAAGGATGAGGAGCGTCATCATCTTGCCAAGGTTGTACTTCAGTAAGTCCACAAGAAGCTTACAACATTTTTGTGGAGTTTCATGACAGTGAAATTGGGCACACATCCAAAAATGGGTGAGTGTTTTATTGCTACATATTTATGGGAGCTTATGGAAATATTTGCATATTCAATATCAGTGTGTTCTCAATTGTTTAACTTTGTTAGATTGCCCAGTGTGATGCCTGCCAAAAAAAGAAGACCACTATACGGGCGGCTGTGGCGTATAAAGGAGTTAATAGTGATAAAGGAGAAAAGGAGAAAACTCAGTATACCCTGTCATCAGAGGGTGAATGAAGTACATTCAGTTTAAGATGTTGTAAAGGAGAAAACTGGAACTTCTTTAAGATGTTGGTGTTAAGATTGGTTTGCATTCTCAGGTGACGGAGCCATTCGAACTAGTTGGTTTCGACCAAGTTGGAAAGCTGAAATGCACCAACATTGGCTACATGTATATATGTGTGATGGTAGACTACTTTACAAAGTGGCTAGAAGTCTTGAAAACAAAGAGAGCTGAAGAAGTAACATTATGTATAATGGATTTTTTTACAAGTATGGTGCGCCTAAACGTATTCTGACCGACAATGGCAAAGAATTTGTCAACAAAGTGAGTTGAATTCCGAGACGAGTGATAATACTGCATTTTTGGTCACATCAACAATGGAAAAATCCCCATGGTATTCCAAAAAATGTATCTTTATGCATATTCTAGATAAACCTAGGATTGTGTCAAAAACTGGGCATTGCCAGAAGCTACTGTGCACCCTACCACCCTGAAACAAACGGCTTGGTAGAAAAGCTTAATGGCACCATTCAAGGGTAAAAATTGACTTTTCTACTAACTGTACGAAGATAAAACCGCTTGTGATATACCATACATGGAGAATGACTTGTGTCTCTTTTTTTTCAATTTCAGAGCTCTGAGAAAAATGGTGTAGGACCACCCAAGTGACCGGGACAAATTTGTACATCCCACTGTGAAATTCCAGAAATGTGGCAGGTATGATTGCATTTTCCTGCAGTAGAAGCTGGTTGGCAGCGTGCTCACACCAGATGATGACGTATCACGGCCGGCGCGTGGTGCGCTTAGGCCTGCAGTGGTCGCGCGCTATATCACGTGACTGTCACAAATAGTTCACCGATAAAACACTATAAACTGTCTGGGTATTATAGAAAGAAAGCAATGCACTTTTAAATGCTTAAGAAATAGGAGTTCTTAAAAGTCTGCAATTAAGTAAATATTTTGGATTCAATTCAAATAGTTTACAGGATAGTACACCCTTGTTTCTTTAAAATGCATTTATTACTTGAGATGTTTTTTCAGGGGTTTTACAAAGGTAATTTTGAAGAAAAATAATAATAATTTTATAGTAATATTTTGACCATGAATATGAGATATGATCTTACATTTTGACCTGGCCTTTCATCTTAGGCATTATAAGCTACGTCTTAAACACTTGGGAAGGCGGAGGTGCATGCTCTGTTTGTGGTTTGTGCAGGCTCGCTTTTGCTTCTTTTAATTCAGGATTAAATACCTAGGTCTAAGTCCCCTACTTGCTCCACTTCTCCTTATTTCTTACCCCAGGTAATCCTCCTTTGCTAAATCCTAATTTAACTATCAGCATCAGTCAGCATCTCATCTAAATCCTTGGGACAAATGGGACGTTGGTTATCCTTAACCTTCACCTCCATTAAACATCAGCAAAGCCTTAAAATAAGGTCCGGTAAGTCATGCATATACAGTGGGGCAAAAGTATTTAGTCAGCCACCAATTGTGCAAGTTCTCCCACTTAAAAAGATGAGAGGCCTGTAATTTTCATCATAGGTATACCTAAACTATGAGAGACAAATTGAGAAAAAGAATTCCTGAAAATCCCATTGTCTGATTTTTTTAAAGAATATATTTGCAAATTATGGTGGAAAATAAGTATTTGGTCAATAACAAAAGTTCATCTCAGTACTTTGTTATATACCCTTTGTTGGCAATGACAGAGGTCAAACGTTTTCTGTAAGTCTTCACAAGCTTTTCACACACTGTTGCTGGTATTTTGGCCCATTCCTCCATGCAGATCTCTAGAGCAGTGATGTTTTGGGGCTGTCGCTGGGCAACACGGACTTTCAACTCCCTCCACAGATTTTCTATGGGGTTGAGATCTGGAGACTGGCTAGGCCACTCCAGGACCTTGAAATGCTTCTTACGAAGCCACTCCTTCGTTGCCCGGGCGGTGTGTTTGGGATCATTGTCATGCTGAAAGACCCAGCCACGTTTCATCTTCAATGCCCTTGCTGATGGAAGGAGGTTTTCACTCAAAATCTCACGATACATGGCCCCATTCATTCTTTCCTTTACACGGATCAGTCGTCCTGGTCCCCTTGCAGAAAAACAGCCCCAAAGCATGATGTTTCCACCCCCATGCTTCACAGTAGGTATGGTGTTCTTTGGATGCAACTCGGCATTCTTTCTCCTCCAAACACGACGAGTTGAGTTTTTACCAAAAGTTCTATTTTGGTTTCATCTGACCATATGACGTTCTCCCAATCCTCTTCTGGATCATCCAAATGCTCTCTAGCAAACTTCAGTCGGGCCTGGACATGTACTGGCTTAAGCAGGGGGACACGTCTGGCACTGCAGGATTTGAGTCCCTGGCGGCGTAGTGTGTTACTGATGGTAGCCTTTGTTACTTTGGTCCCAGCTCTCTGCAGGTCATTCACTAGGTCCCCCGTGTGGTTCTGGGATTTTTGTTCACCGTTCTTGTGATCATTTTGGCCCCACGGGGTGAGATCTTGCGTGGAGCCCCAGATCGAGGGAGATTATCAGTGGTCTTGTATGTCTTCCATTTTCTAATAATTGCTCCCACAGTTGATTTCTTCACACCAAGCTGCTTACCTATTGCAGATTCAGTCTTCCCAGCCTGGTGCAGGTCTACAATTTTGTTTCTGGTGTCCTTTGACAGCTCTTTGGTCTAGGCCATAGTAAAGTTTGGAGTGTGACTGTTTGAGGTTGTGGACAGGTGTCTTTTATACTGATAACAAGTTCAAACAGGTGCCATTAATACAGGTAACGAGTGGAGGACAGAGGAGCCTCTTAAAGAAGAAGTTACAGGTCTGTGAGAGCCAGAAATCTTGCTTGTTTGTAGGTGACCAAATACTTATTTTACCGAGGAATTTACCAATTAATTCATTAAAAATCCTACAATGTGATTTCCTGGATTCTTTCCCCCCATTCTGTCTCTCATAGTTGAAGTGTACCTGTTACGTACAGTGTCGTGTATGTATACATGTTGTAGGCCTACATGTGTTGTGTTCTGTTTTGTGTTGTTGGTTTGTGTTGTTGTTCTGTCTCCTCCCACTGTTTTCATTCTCCTCCTTCTCAGATGTGCGCACCTGGTTCCAATCATTGATCATTACCACACCTGTTCCAGATCTCCTATCAGCCATTCCCCTTTATATAGCCCCCATTTGTGTTAGAGAAGGTTGTTGCTTTTTTGGGTTGAGCTGTGGCAGAGCTCTGGTTGAGCTCTGGTTGATTTTGCTTGGTTTTGATGGTTCATTGATGAGTCTTTAGTTAAAACACCTTTGTCAAAACCATTTACTTTAGCAGCCTACTTTTGTTTTGTCTTGTGTTAATTCTTTGTTGTGCGCACAGGGACAAACGAGGATAGGTAAGATACCCTGGGTATACATATTACATGCACGTAGGTTTACCTTTTGTTAAAACCCCAGATTAGAGTGAGCACCACCCGCTGTACTTTTGGGTGCTTAGCACCTGTCAATGGGGGTGGGTTTATTTATGTTCTTTTCTTTGGTGCCACTGACAGTCCTCTTTGATCCCTGTGTTGCTTTTCTGTAAATAAATAATAAATAACTTTCTTTAATTCATATTGGGTCCTGGTTTTGTGTGACTACACCCTCACTTGCTCAACCTGGTGCATTATGTTACGTCCTTCTACTCCGAGCCACCAAGGGGGCGTAACATAAATTGGGGCTCGTCCCGGGATCTTTGATCCTTTTAAGCACCGGGTTTGTGAGTGTTGGTGTGCAGTGCACACGTCAAGTAGGCTGGTAGTATTGGTTAGGTTGGTTGAGGTTTGGCTTGAGGCTGTTTGAGAAATCATGAGCACTTTTGATATTGAGGGTTTTCTTAGTGATCCTTCTGTGGAGCAGATTGACCGCTGTAAAAAAAAGGATTTGTATGCCATTGCGGCACACTTTGAATTGGCAGTTTCAACTAGTCTGAGAAAAGCCCGAACTGAAAGAAGCTGTGGTGCGTATGTTAGTACACAATAAAGTGCTTAGTACGGGCAGCAGTGTGACTGCTAGTGAGCCCGATATTCCAACCCCTTCCTTGTCTTCTAGCGCAGAGAAGGACAACAGGGATTCAGTTCCTTCAGATGGGGCCTCTAATTTGGAGTTTAAGCCTCCTCGTACTGTGCCCCGATTTTCTCCATTGTCCTGTCCTAGGGTAAGCGATGATGCCCGCCCTAGGCTACGCTTGGCGCGTTTGCAGATTGAGGCGCAGGAGAAGAGAGATGCTGAGTATAGTCACCGGTTGGCTATACGGAAAATGGAATTAGAAATGGAGGCGGACACCTCCAACCGCAGAATAGAGTTAGAAATAGCAGCGGATAAAGAGGTGAAGATGAAGCGCCTAGAAATAGAAGCTGCTGCTAAAGCTGTGAGTTCAGGTCAATATCCTGGTCCTACTGGGTCCATACACGTACTGATCCCTCCGCGGCTGCGGGAGGTTTTAAAGATGTGAGTAGAAATGTAGGATTAGTACCTCAATTTCGAGAGGGCGGAAGTAGACTCGTATTTTATTGCTTTGAGCGAGTTGCTACCTCCCTGAAATG
>NW_026554362.1:0-4375 GCF_027596085.1 Anoplopoma fimbria | reverse complement strand
TTTTCAACACAATATACTATGACTTTTTTCGACTTACTATACTATGACCTTTTTTTTACTTTTTTCGACATACTATACTATGACCTTTTTTTTTCAACATACTACACTTAGGCTTTATTCGACATACTATACTATGACTTTTTTATGAATTTATTCAAAAGGGTGGCTGTGGCACGCCAGGTAGAGCGCTCATCCCGTAACCACAAGGTTGGTGGTTCGAACCCCTCTTCAGTCAACATGCAGAGGTGTCCTTGAGCGAGACACCTAACCCCAGGCATCCAACTGCTCCTCTGTGATGGGTTAAATGCAGATAATTGTAATTTGTCATTGTTGGACTAATGAAGGCTTTATTAACATACTATACTATGACTTTTTTAAGGCTTTTTTCGACATACTATACGATGACTTTTTTGACTTTTTTTCGACATACTATACTATGACCTTTTTATGACTTTTTCGACATACTATACTATGACCTTTTTATGACTTTTTTCAACATACTATACTTAGGCTTTCTTCAACAGACTATACTTATGACTTTTTCAACATAATATACTATGACTTTTTTTGACTTTTTTTGACTTTTTTCGACATACTATACTATGACCTTTTTTTGACTTTTTTCGACATACTATACTATGACCTTTTTATGACTTTTCTTCAACATACTATACTCTTTTGACTTTTTTCAACATACTATACTATGACCTTTTTAACATACTATACTTGACTTTTTTCAACATACTATACTATGACCTTTATGACTTTTTTCAACTATACTATGACCTTTTTTTCATACTTTTTTTCGACATACTATACTATGACCTTTTTATGACTTTTTTTCACATACTATACTATGACTTTTTTATGACTTTTTTTCAACATACTATACTATAGGACCTTTTTTTCAACATACTATACTATGACTTTTTTCAACATAATATACTTTTTTTTTTACTTTTTTTGACTTTTTCAACATACTATACTATGACCTTTTTTTTTTACTTTTTTTCGACATACTATACTATGACCTTTTTATGACTTTTTTCAACATACTATACTTAGGCTTTCTTCAACAGACTATACTATGACTTTTTTCAACACAATATACTATGACTTTTTCGACATACTATACTATGACCTTTTTTTTTTGACTTTTTTTTCGACATACTACTATACTATGACCTTTTTTCAACATACTATACTTAGGCTTTCTTCAACAGACTATACTATGACTTTTTTCAACATAATATACTATGACTTTTTTTTTTTACTTTTTTTGACTTTTTTCGACATACTATACTATGACCTTTTTTTATACTTTTTTCGACATACTATACAATGACCTTTTTTTCAACATACTATACTATGACTTTTTTTTGTTTTTTCGACAAACTATACTATGACTATTTTTTCGACATACTTTATGACTTTTTCGACATACTATACTATGACCTTTTTTTGACTTTTTTTCATACTATACTATGACCTTTTTATGACTTTTTTTCAACATACTATACTATGACTTTTTTCAACATACTATACCATGACCTTTTTCTGACTTTTTTCACATACTATACTATGACCTTTTTTTGACTTTTTTCAACATACTATACTATGACTTTTTTTTGTTTTTTCGACAAACTATACTATGACTATTTTTTCGACATACTATACAATGACCTTTTTTTCAACATACTATACTATGACTTTTTTTTGTTTTTTCGACATACTATACTATGACTATTTTTCGACATACTATACTATGACTTTTTTATGACTTTTTTTGACATACTATGACTATGACTTTTTTCGACATACTATACTATGACTTTTTTTTGTTTTTTCGACATACTATACTATGACTATTTTTCGACATACTATACTATGACTTTTTTCTTTTTTTTGACATACTATACATGACTTTTTTTGTTTTTTTGACATTTACTATGACTTTTTTCACTTTTTTTGACATGCTATACATGACTTTTTTTTCACATACTATACTATGACTTTTTTTTTACTTTTTTGACATTTTATGACTTTTTTTTTCGACATACTATACTATGACTTTTTTTTTTTTACTTTTTTTCGACATACTATACTATGACTTTTTTTTGTTTTTTCGACATACTATAGTATGACTTTTTATAGTACAATGACTTTTCTTTGACATACTGTACTACGACTTATTACTTTTTTCAACCTGGAATAGTTAGATAAAGATATAGCTCAATGATAGTGAGCAGGTCTCCTTGACTAAAATTAATTTGATCTTAGTTCAAATCCCACTTGCATCAAAAATGTTTGTAAAAACTTTATTTTTCGACATACTATACTATGACTTTTTTCTTCTTTTTTGACATGTTATGACATGACTTTTTTCGACATACTATACTATGACTTTTTTTTGTTTTTTCGACATACTATACTATGACTATTTTTTTTTTTGACATACTATACTATGACTATTTTTCTTCATACTATACTATGACTTTTTCTTCTTTTTTTGACATGCTATGACTTTTTTTCGACATACTATACTATGACTTTTTTTTCACTTTTTTTTGACATACTATACTATGACTATTTTTTACTATACTATGACTTTTTTTCTTTTGACATGCTATGTCATGACTTTTTTTCGACATACTATACTATGACTTTTTTTCACATACTATACTATGACTTTTTTTTGTTTTTTTTTCGACATACTATAGTATGACTATTTTTCGACATACTATACTATGACTATTTTTCGACATACTATACTATGACTTTTTTTGTTTTTTCGACATACTATACTATGACTTTTTTTTTCAACTTACTATACTATGACTATTTTTCGACATACTATACTATGACTTTTTTTCTTCTTTTTTGACATGCTATGACATGACTTTTTTCGACATACTATACTATGACTTTTTTTTCACTTTTTTGACATGCTATGACATGACTTTTTTCGACATACTATACTATGACTTTTTTACTTTTTTGACATACTATACTATGACTTTTTTGTTTTTTTCGACATACTATACTATGACTATTTTTCGACATACTATACTATGACTATTTTTCGACATACTATACTATGACCTTTTTTTGACTTTTTTCGACATACTATACTATGACCTTTTTATGACTTTTCTTCAACATACTATACTCTGACTTTTTTCAACATACTATACTATGACCTTTTTATGACTTTTTCGACATACTATACTATGACCTTTTTATGACTTTTCTTCAACATACTATACTCTGACTTTTTTCAACATACTATACTATGACTTTTTTTCTGACTTTTTTTTACATACTATACTATGACCTTTTTATGACTTTTTCGACATACTATACTATGACCTTTTTATGACTTTTTTTGACATACTATACTTAGGCTTTCTTCAACAGACAATACTATGACTTTTTTTTTCCAACATAATATACTATGACTTTTTTTTTGACTTTTTTTCTATGACATACTATACTATGACCTTTTTTTGTACTTTTTTCGACATACTATACAATGACCTTTTTTTCAACATACTATACTATGACTTTTTTTTGTTTTTTCGACAAACTATACTATGACTATTTTTCTAGTTTTTTCTTTTGACATACTATACTATGACTTTTTCGACATACTATACTATGACTTTTTTTTCACTTTTTTTCTGACATACTATACTATGACTTTTTTTTTTGTTTTTTTTTGACATACTATACTATGACTATTTTTCGACATACTATACTATGAGTTTTTTCTTCTTTTGACATGCTATGTCATGACTTTTTCGACATACTATACTATGACTTTTTTTTTTTACTTTTTTCGACATACTATACTGACTTTTTTTTCTTTTTTTCGACATACTATACTATGACTATTTTTCGACATACTATACTATGACTATTTTTTGACATACTATACTATGACTTTTTTCTTCTTTTTTGACATGATATGACATGACTTTTTTTCGACATACTATACTATGACTTTTTTTTTTTTTTTGACATACTATACTATGACTATTTTTTCGACATACTATACTATGACTTTTTTCTTCTTTTTTGACATGCTATGACATGACTTTTTTTTTTTTTCGACATACTATACTATGACTTTTTTTTTTTTTTACTTTTTTCGACATACTATACTATGACTATGACTTATACTATGACTATTTTTTCGACATACTATACTATGACTATTTTTCGACATACTTTTTCTTCTTTTTTGACATACTATGACTATGACTTTTTTTCGACATACTATACTATGACTTTTTTCACTTTTTTCGACATACTGTACTATGACTTTTTTTTGTTTTTTCGACATACTATAGTATGACCTTTTTATGACTTTTTT
>NW_026554361.1:0-3005 GCF_027596085.1 Anoplopoma fimbria | reverse complement strand
GGTATATGGTGTTTGGTATATGGTATTTGGTATATGGAATATGGTATTTGGTATATATATAGTATATGGTATTTTGTATATGGTATATGGAATATGGTATATGTTATATGGTATTTTGTATATGGTATATTGGTATATGGTATATGGTATATGGTATTTGGTATTTGGTATATGGTATATGGTATATGGTATATGGTATTTGGTATATGGTATATGGTATTTGGTATATGGTATTTGGTATTTGGTATATGGTATTTGGTATATGGTATATGGAATTTGGTATTTGGTATATGGTATATGGTATATGGTATATGGTATATGGTATATGGTATATGGTATTTGATATATGGCATATGGTATATGGTATTTGGTATTTGGTATATGGTATATGGTATATGGTATATTGGTATATGGTATATGGTATTTGGTATTGGTATGGTATATGGTATTCGATGGTATATGGTATATGGTATTTGGTATATGGTATTTGGTATATGGCATTTGGTATATGGTATATGGTATTTGGTATATGGTATATGGTATATGGTATTTTGTATATGGAATATGGTATTTGGTATATGGATTTGGTATTTGGTATTTGGTATATGGTATATGTTATATGGTATATGGTGTTTGGTATAAGGTATATGGTAAATGGTATATGGTATATGGTAAATGGTATATGGTATATGGTATTTGGTATTTGGTATATAGTATATGGTATTTGGTATTTGGTATATAGTATATGGTATATGGTATTTTATTTATATGGTATATGGTATATGGTATTTGGTATATGGTATATGGTATATGGTATATGGTATATGGTATATGGTATATGGTATTTTGGGTATATGGTATATGGTATATGGTATATGGTATTTTGTATATGGTATTTGGTATTTGGTATATGGTATATGGTATATGGTATATGGTATATGGTATATGGTATATGGTATATGGTTTTGGTATATGGTATATAGTATTTGGAATATGGTATATGGTATATGGTATATGGTATATGGTATTTGGTATATGGTATATGGTATTTGGTATGTGGTATATGGTATATGGTATTTTGTATATGGAATATGGTATTTGGTATATGGATTTGGTATTTGGTATTTGGTATATGGTATATGGTATATGGTATATGTTATGGTATATGGTATATGGTATTTGGTATATGGTATTTGGTATATGGATATATATATGGTATTTGGTATATGGTATATATGGTATATGGTATTTTGTATATGGTATATGGAATATGGTATATGTTATATGGTATATGGTGTATATGGTATATGGTATTTGGTATATGGTATATGGTATTTGGTATATGGTATATATGGTATATGGTATTGGTATATGGTATATGGTATATGGATATGGTATATGGTATATGGTTATATGGTATTTATATGGTATTTGGTATATGGTATTTGGTATATGGTATATGGTATATGGTATATGGTATATGGTATATGGTATATGGTATATGGTATATGGTATATGGTATATGGTATATGGTATTTGGTATTTGGTATATGGTATATGGTATTTGTATATGGTATATGGTATTTGGTATATGGTATATGGTATATGGTATATGGTATATGGTATGGTATATGGTATATGGTATTTGGTATATATGGTATATGGTATTTGGTATATGGTATATGGTATATATGGTATTTGGTATATGGTATATGGTATTTGGTATATGGTATATGGTATATGGTATATGGTATATGGTATATGGTATATGGTATTTGGTATATGGTATATGGTATATGGTATATGGTATGGTATTTGGTATATGGTATATGGTATATGGTATTTTTGGTATATGGTATATATGGTATTTTTGTATATGGTATATGGTATTTGGTATATGGTATATGGTATATGGTATATGGTATATGGTATATGGTATATGGTATGGTATATGGTATATGGTATATGGTATATGGCATATGGTATATGGTATATGGTATTTGGTATATGGTATATGGTATTTGGTATATGGTATTTGGTATATGGTATATGGTATTTGGTATATGGTATATGGTATATGGTATATGGTATATGGTATATGGTATATATATGGTATATGGTATATGGTATATGGTATTTGGTATATTGGTATATGGTATATGGTATATGGTATATTGGTATATGGTATTTATATGGTATATGGTATATGGTATATGGTATTTGGTATATGGTATTTGGTATATGGTATATGGTATATGGTATATGGTATATGGTGTTTGGTATATGGTATATATGGTATTTATGGTATATTGGTATATGGTATATGGTATATGGTATATGGTATATGGTATATGGTATATGGTATATGGTATATGGTATTTGGTATATGGTATATGGTATATGGTATATGGTATTTGGTATATGGTATATGGTATATGGTATATGGTATATGGTATATGGTATATGGTATATGGTATATGGTATTGGTATATGGTATATGGTATATGGTATATGGTATATGGTATATGGTATATGGTATATGGTATATGGTATTTGGTATATGGTATATGGTATTGGTATATGGTATATGGTATATGGTATATATGGTATATGGTATTTGGTATATGGTATATGGTATTTGGTATATGGTATATGGTATATGGTATATGGTATTTGTATATGGTATATGGTATTTGGTATATGGTATATGGTATATGGTATTTTGTATATGGTATATGGTATTTGGAATATGGTATTTGGTATATGGTATATGGTTTTTTGTATATGGTATATGGAATATGGTATATGGTATATATGGTATATGGTATATGGTATATGGTATGGTATATGGTATATGGTATTTGGTATATGGTATATGGTATTGGTATATGGTATATGGTATTTGGTATATGGTATATGGTATATGGTATATGGTATATGGTATATGGTTATGGTATTTGGAATATGGCATATGGCATTTGGTAAATGGTAAATGGTATTTGGTA
>NW_026554360.1:0-743 GCF_027596085.1 Anoplopoma fimbria | reverse complement strand
CTGAAATGAGCAAATTAAAAAGTGGTTTGACAATAATAAATTGTCATTGAATCTAAGTAAAACAAAAATCATGTTGTTTGGAAACTGTAATTTAAATAATGACGTAAATGTTAAGATTTTATTTAAATTACTGTGTGGAGGTCTGGGGACCACTTACAAAAAGCTCACTGCTACCACTAGTCACACTTCAAAAACGAGCCATAAGAATAATCAATAAAGCTGGATATTATGATCACACCAACCTCCTGTTTTTACATTCCCGTATCATAAAGTTCAATGACCTGGTTGAATATCAAGTTGCACAAATCATGTTCAAAGCTAGAAATAAACTGCTACCAGGTAACATTCAAAAACTTTTTTTGACAGAGAGGGGGTTACAATTTGAGGGAACAGTTAAACTTTAAGACACTGGCTGTACGCATGACTTTAAAATGTCATTGCATCTCAATTGGGGGTGTGAAACTGTGGAATGGGATGAACAAGGAGCTAAAGCAATGTCCAAACATGATCCAGTTTAAAAAAAGGTTCAAAGCAAGGATTTTCAAAAGGTACAGGGATGAGGGACAGAAGTAAGAAGGAAAATATAAAATAATGTTTGGCGTTTGTCACAGTCGCGGTGCAGTGACGTCACGTCATGATGTTTTCACGGATGTTTATCTGGACGGCTCATCCTCCTGTATACCGGTGTGCGGATTACGGTGTTTTTCACGGTACCGGTACCGGTGGACCGGCGGCTCAACCTC